>NW_020537324.1:23063827-23076991 GCF_003426905.1 Ctenocephalides felis
CAAACTATTGCACAACAGTAATGAATTTATTTCGATTACCAAAATTAAGTATTTTTTAGTTGAACTTCTCTAAGTAAATGAAAGTGAATCCGCAAATTATCCGTTTCAATCAAGTGCTCTTGGTAAATCACATTTTTGTTTTTTGGTCGACGTTAACACAACAAAGCGGATGGTTTTCTAACTAGTGAACCTTGCGGAGCCCCGAGAACTTTCCAACGAATGCAAAATTGTCGAAAATCGGTTCGTGCGTTCTGGAGTTATTCAATCAGGAAGGAAAACCCGACTTATTTTTTATATATGTAGATTACATTGAAGCTCTCATTTTTATTGCTTTATAATGCAGTTTGTTTTCACTCAAGTCAGGGCAGAGGTTCGGGGCTTGCTTGCTTCGTGATCGAAGGTTCGCATCCGTCACTACTGTCCTTTTGTTTTTTTTTTGATACTTTTATAATAATAAATTTTACTTTTATTAATTTTATCTCAAATGTATAAGCACAACGAAAAAAGATTTCTGCATGTATCAAATCTCCTAAATCGAAAATACTCAATGTTTAGATGTTTAAACTTATTGATTCAATTTTATTTGTGAAGTTACTACTTATATTAATATTAGGCTTTATGCTCTCAACAAATGTGTATAGTTTATTTTCTATAATCGAGAGTATTTCAATAATTTAAATACGACTGCCTACATAAATTTATTTTATTATCGGAAACTCCAATACCATCCGAGCTGAATATCGTAAATATCTCAACTCCAGTCGCCTCGTCCGCGTCTCTCTGGCATAATGCCGATGAATAAAATGCCCTTGTCGTTCTGTTATATGCCAGGCATAAGAATCTATAGACGTGTAAAATAATTATGACTTAATCCAGAGAAAACGTACGCGTGAGCTTTTTTTATATATTAAAAAACAGACCATAAATTTTATGAGTAATAAAATTGGGAACAGAAAACATGCATATTACGTTTTAACATATTATTGTATCGGATGCTCATATTTTACAAAAATATAAATATTTTTGTATTTTCTACTTCATTAATAATATGCAACCATAGTAAAGAACTAGTGGTGCGTGGCGTTGGCAGTTAGCAAGATGGAAAGAGCGCTCGTATCTTATTATATAACTATCTCGATTGTTGAGGTGTATTAGATGCATCTTCGAGTAAAATATTACAGCCAGCATCTTAATATATACAATTAGGAAATTGATGAAACTTGCCATACAGTATATAAGAATTCGCAAAATAAAAGTAGGCAATCATCAGTAAACAAATTTTCAATGAGTAATGCCAAGTATTTTTTGAATAATTCAAATCGGTTGGTTCATGCTCCCTTTTCTTTCTACGATATGCTAAAATGTTCAGAAAGCAGTGAAATTCAAATATATGTAAAAATTTCATTCTCGATTTTTTTTTGCGATTACTATAACTTATCCTACGGGAAGTTAAAAATGATGAATGCTATAACAAAGGTGATATCAACCCGTTTATAGGGTAATTTTTTTTGTCTTTTAACAGAAATCCAAACTATCTTAGTATTTTATATGCGATTATGAGCAATTTCTTATAACCTAGCAATATTAGAAACCTACGCATAGATTATCTATTCTCGGTGGTAAGATTATTTTTACAATTAAATATTTCTAATAGAGCCATGCTATATTTACAGCAATTGCCCGAAAATCTATATTTGACCTCATATATAGAACTATGTGTTTAAGTATTATATAATATCACGACTGCTCGATATCAAGTTGTTCGAAACAGAGATGAAACCTGAGACTTTGGGATTGCAAAATCAAAACAAACAAAGCCTATATACGAGATATATTGTGTTTCTCTTAAAACAAAAAGCCTCAGCATCAGTGAAAGCAACAAGAAATAATATTGCGGAAATTTCCATAACTAATCATTCGTAGAATTGGAAAGTTTTATGGAAAATGGTCATGTGAAACAAATTAGAAATATTCTAAAATTTGTAATTATGTTGAGAATAAAAGTGTATTATAAAAGATGTATTCAATATATACATATTGATCAAAGGCTTGATCAGATAATATTAATTTGATGCAGCAATGCCGGAAAATGCCATTTTCACTTGGCAACACATTTTCATCTAAATTGGTACATTGGGTTCCAAGGATCAAGCTGTTACGTCGTAGCCATAACAAGTCCAAATAAATAATAAATATTTATAATATTGTATTAAAAAGATAATATGAAAAGAACAATTTTAGCAGACTGTACAATATGATAATATAGAATAAAATTCAGTGAAACATATAGTAACTTCCAATAGGGTAAGTAATAGTAATCGTCAAAAAAAAACAAAAATGAAAATTCTGGCAAAAACCTTTACGTTTTACAGATTTCTAACAATTGTAGCATACCTTAGAAAAATAGATGTGTGAAGTATGTGTTTTGTGTGAATACAAGCATCGCTTAACCGATTTGAATGATTCAAAAAATATTAGAATCCTATTTATGGTGACATATACAGATTAGTTATTGGCTAAGACAGAAGATACAAAAGTTCTAGCAATTTGCTTTAAAGCACGATGCCCTAGTTTTGTAGAATTTGCACCTAGCAAAAGTGATTAAATTGAAGTTGTTTGATGAACCACACAAATGCAGTTGTACGCAAAGCAAAATTCAATAGCAATTTCTAATATACAATGAATTTTGGTCCTTGTATTGAATGCTTCCGGGCGGTAATCGTTTGCAAAAACATCTCACACAGGCAAAACCTTTAGCACGGGCCACAGGTAAAATTATAACACACACAAATAATCTAGCGGCAATTTATTGTCATGTAACCGCCCGGTACATAGTTCTGCATGCAACTAACCCGATTAAAGCGAACATTAGCGATAAAACCTTCAGAGGAAAAGCAATAACACGATTGCGTATTCATAAAACGATATGCTTCAATTTGTTTTTATCACGAACTATCGGATCGAAAAAACTACAAAAATATCGAAAGCGTAAATAACTAGAGAAATCACATACACTCATTATAATAGGATATAGGTATTGTAATTCTGGTGGAACAAAATAATCTTGCAGTACCAAATAAAGCAAAATCTAGAGTTTTGCAAGCGCAGATTCAAATTCTACATTCACATATTGAGTAGTCCAGAAAACAGTTTTTTTCGACATTTTCTCAAAAACGGCTGAACCGATTTCAAAAATTTAAAGTCGATTCGATGTAACTAGATAAGCGACTGACCAAGCCGTTTCTTTGGAATTTATAAGAAAAGTGTACAATTTTTCGTCCACGTTTTAGCTCAAAACTTTTAATCAATTTTAAAAATGCAAAAACTGATTGTGTTGATTGCTTTTGAAATTTTTACAAACTTGTTTTTTTAAATTTTGAATATTTTTTTTGTGAATTATTTTGTGAATTTTTTATTTTCTTAAAGTTTTTGATAATTTTTTATTCTTTTGAAAGTTTAAATTTTTTTTAAAGCGATAGTTTTTTTATTTTTTATTTTACAGTGATAACTGTCTAAACACATTGAAATAATATCATGATTTTTAGCCAGTAAATTTAAAAAAAAATGTAAGAGTTTGGTGGTTAGAAATCATTTTTGACCGCCATATCTCCGAAACCGCTAGACTTGCCGTGCCAAAATCGTAATCAAGTCTTTACTTCGTCAATGCAAGTAAATTCTTCTTTGAATCACTGAAAATGGACGCTCCGTTTTCTCAAAAAATTAATTACCATTGTTGCACTATTTGACCTGTATCTTCAAAACGGCATGCCTTCGCCAAAATCAGCACGTCTTCACATCAATAGGAATCGTATTTTGAATCATTCAAATCGGTTGATCCACGCTCTCGAAAACGTTGGCTTAAAGTTATATCTGCATATATATGTATACTTGACACATATACATATACATACACAAACAAAATGCCGAAATATTCAGGAACCTTCAAAATCTAAAGTTCTATATATTTTTTTTCGATTTAATTAAGATTACTATAACTTACTGTACAGAAAGTTAAATGTATTTTTATATTATTTATTCATTCTTCCTGAAGGTTTTTTATCAACATCCCGTAGGGCAAGTTATAGTAATCGCAAAAAAATCGAAAATGAAAATATATCTTTTACGTTTCAAAGGTTTCTGAATATTCTGGCATACCTTAGAAAAAATTGATGTATGTGTGTGTGTGTGTGTGTGCGTGTGTGTATGATGTGCAGATACAAATTTTCGTCGACGATTTCGGGAACACCGATCAACCGATTTGAATAATTCAAAAAAACATTCAATTCGTATTGATAAGGAGACGTGCTGATTAGTTTTTGGCGAAAGAGGTCTAGCCGTTCCAAAGATACAGGGCAGAAAGTGCCAAAAATGGTAACTCAGTTTTTAAGAGAACGGAGCGTCCGATTCTAATAATTCAAAAAACATTTTACTTGTATTGACAATATGAAGAATTGATCAAGTTTTTATGAAGGCAGGTCTAGCGGTTTCGGAGATCTAATAAAAAAGTAAAAAAAATGCCATTTGACAGTCAAAAATAATTATTAGACTTGGTACATCAAATTATCAGATATTTTATAGAGATTTTAACAATAAGTATTTTTTTTTTACATTTCGATGGGTTCCGTACCAATGCTTATCCTTTAGACGGGGGCGCGGCACTTACGCGCTTTGACATTTTGTCTCTATGCAGTTCAAGCAGTACGATTGCTTTGAAACACAGTTCAGAATTTCCAAAATATGTCAAAATGAAGAAAGCATTTTTTGTCAAATTTATAGTTTCTCAAAAATCTAATTTTTTCGAAGTAAATTTTTTTCAAATATGTTAATCGTTTTAAAAAAATAATAATTTTTGGTACGGGAAGTTCCAGCAATTTGCCTTAAAGCACGATGCCATGCGCCCCACTAGTTTTCTTATTCTAGTGAATCAATTTATTTTATTCCGAACTTTACCTTTCGTAGAAATGTATATAATATATTTTATAATAATGCAATCTTGAATTTCCATCGCATTGTGTTTCCAATACAATTGGACATGTTCCACTTGGATTTTGCGGTATCGACCGGTCTCTCGGTTGCGGTTTCAGAGCGGCAGTTTGCGTGCATCGACGTTCCCATGGGTGTTTTTAATAATTGCCGGCAGCGGTTCAAATTCGCGTCTGATTGGGATACAAAACGCACGCAGGCGATCAATCAGTGACGCCAGGCACTCTGATGTCATTCCACTGCAATTCTATAATGGACGAAGCTAGTTTTCTAACTAATTCAGACGTTGTTGGATAATGCAGTTCTCAGAACTTGGTTATTTCAGTAAAACGTTGCATTTATAGATATCATGCACTTGTGATATTGATGATACTAGATACTATTAGTATTAATTTTTTACTTCCCGTAGGGTTAGTTACAGTAATCACAAAAAATCTAAAATGAAAATATTCATATAAATTTATGTTTCAAAGATTTCTGAACATATCGGCATACCTGCGAAAAAATAGATGTGTGTATGTGTCACATAAAATTGCAATAATAAATACAAATTTGGTTTACATTTCTATTGGTTTTATATCAATAGAAGATTCATATCGTTTAACTTTTAAAGATTGCGACACAGCGCTTACGCGCTTCGATATTTTGTTTGCAAAACAGCTGAGCGCTCACTTTGATTAAAATTTAAAAGTATCAAAAACTAGTTTAGAAAAAAACTAGTGGGGTATGACCTTTAGGCAAATTGCTTGTACTTCCCGACCGTAACCAAATGTTCGAAGAATATTAAATCTTTTGAAATAGATTATTATAAATACTATAACATTGTTTAATATTTATAAGAATTATATAAACTGAATTACAAAGTTAAAATTGTTTATTTAAAGTGCATGAGAGAGATTTAGAACTTTATACAGAATTGAAGTTAAAATTTGAATTATTTTCGACATATGAAAAATTTTTTTTTGAAAAAAAAAATAATTTTGAAATATTTTTTTCCCAAAAGCAATTGTTTTGTCAACACAAGCAGAAAGTTTTTCGATTTCTTCAAATCGGATACTCTGTTCTTTTAAAAACTCAATTTCTTTTTTCTGCACCTTTTGTTCTGAATCTCCGTAACGCCTGGCCTGCCTTTGCCAAAAACTAATCATCATACTTTTCAATCAATAAAGATCGAATGTTTTGAACCATTCATATCGGGTTGATCCGTACGCCTGAAAAAGTGGACGAACAAAATACACACACACATACTCTATTTTTTCATCTAAAGCGTGTAGATATGCAAAAAAATTGTATTTTCGATTTTCGGCCCATTACTATAACTTACCCTGCGGGAAGTTAATTATCAAAGGGTTTAAAAAAATATAATTTTCAAATAATTCTCAAAAAAAAAAAAAAAATTAAAAAAATAAAGCTTTTACAACTTTTAAATGAAATTTTAGTAACTCGTCTTAAGGCATAATGCCATTTACTACTAGTTTTATAATAAATTATTAAATTTCTTCCATATCCCAATGTTATATCCTCACACATTCCTGTAAGCTTCAAATGTTATACTAACTCGATTGATACATCGATTTTAGAACCTCACGTAAACGCAATAATTACTCAAACGGAAATTAAGAAACTACATGGCTGGAACATAAATCTAGTAATTAAATTCATGCACGTACAAGAAAACTGTCACGTGTGTAGTTCATCATAAAATTTTTAAAAAGGGAAACAAAATACTAAATTATTTATTATCGTCGCATCATTTTCCCGCCAATATATCTTTCAGAAACTATTAATTTAATATGCACGATATAATCAGAAAACGTGTTACTGTTCTCAGTAGTCAGCAAATCATAGCAGCAATAAAACTCAGCTAATCAAACCATCATTATATAGTTTATAGGTTGCGTGATAGCTTGGCACAAATGCTAGTTAATGCATAGGATCGAAGATTTTACTATTAAATGGGTATAATGGGCAAAGCAGTGATCCTGACATACATTCTAATTTTAGTTTAAGCAAATTCCTTAATGTATTTTGTCCTAATTGGAAGAAATATATGGGCTTGCTAAAATCACTAAACATAAAACAAGTCTTGTACAAGCTGGTTCTATTCTGGAAATATAATTGGAAGATACATAAATTCAATATATTGCATAACAAATGAATACTTTTTGCAAGATACGTATCTGAGAATATTGAAATTATTAAATGAAATATTATTTCTCCAAAACGTAGAAATTATTTTCTATATGGTGTCGATATGTATAGTGGGGGAAACTGGGTACGGTTGTGTCAGGTTGTAACGGCTAAACTAGTGGGGTGCATGGTATCGTGCCATAAGGCAAATTGCAGAAACTTCCCGTACCGTAAATAACAATCTTACGTACGAAACCCAAAAAAAATTACACCAAATGTGTACACATTATTAAAATCTTTATAAAATATATTATAATTTGATGTATATATGTCCAATAAACATTTTTGACCGCCAAATGACATTTTTTTTAACTTATTTTTATTGAGAGTCCGCTAGACCTGTCTTCCCAAAAATCTCATCAGTTCATCTTGTCAATACAGTAAAGTGTTTTTTGAATTTTTAAAATCAGACATTCTCTTAAAAACTGGGTACCATTTTTGGCATTTTTTGCCCCGTGTCTTCGGAACGGCTAGACCTGCCTTCGCTAAAAACTAATCAGCACGGTTGGCCGTATAATCAAACTAATCAATCGGTTGATCGGTGTTCCCGAAATCGTCGACGAAAGTTTGTATCCGCACACACACACACACACGCACAGATACACAAACATACATCCATTTTTTCTAAGGTATGCCAAAATATTCAGAAACTTTTGAAACGTAAAAATATATATATATTTTTTTTGCTATTACTATAATTAACCCTGCGGGAAGTTAATGATACTGATTTTGAGAAAGAGTCCAAAAGCGAGAAGGATGAAGTATGATTGTCCGAACAATTTGCCATTGTTGCTTTCATTCTCGGAAATTGCGAGTGGAAAGTGTTAAAGTATATAAAAGCATATGATAGTAGCGAATCAATGAATTCTTTTACATAAACGATAAAAATAATAATAAATAGTTCTAGGTCAGACCATAAGGTAGGTTAAATGATTCAGAGAATAGTGTGCGAGATTTTCCATTGCCATTGTCAACATGAACGATAATAATAACTATATCAATATAAATTTTTGGCTATCAACTTTTTAATATATGTATAGATAATCTAAATTAATTACTTATTGAGCAAAATGAGTATAATAAACAATTTTGCATACATAATCTGCAAGAGCTCGTGCGCATGAGCTACGTTTGACCACTTTGCGACTATTTTCAGAATAGAAACATAATGAAAATGAACACCCGTTTAGCAGAGTGAAATAATAGCGCTTTCATAATCCCTGTATAAAAACTAAAACCATTTTTGATGTTCATAGTTTTGTGCCGACAGAGTTTATGCTCCATTACTCGTACCAGAGCAGCTAGGCTGTTCCACAAAATTAGTTATCTCCGGTTACCCCAGGCACTCGCGCGGCCCGGGCCGGTGTCCCTGCGAACGGTCCATTGGGGAATTATCATTTTACACGTTGCTATTGCGAGAAGAAAAAAACGAACGTGACGCTTTTATAAAACGCCTCAGAATTTGTACGGGGACGGTTTGCTTATTCTATCTGATGGAATACGAAATGAAGTTTGTGTTTCCTTTCACTTCGTTTTGCAACGCCGAAATGTCTTGAAGCTGCGAGAGATAAGTTCATCCAGCCTTACCAGGTTGCACAAATTTTAAACGAGAAGTAAACTACCTGCGCGAATTTCAGGGAAGAGGAATGGCGTATTTTACTAGCGAGTTGTTGCAGCTTGGAATTTGTGGTGGTGATATGGGATTCTTCTCGTTTTATCTTTGCTTAAATTCGCTATGAGGAAAATGTTTCGAATTTTATTTGTAGGTCACGCAGGTGTGTTACATTTTTTGTGTAATGTATTAGAGAAAATGTACTAATTTTATTTACCGATTTGTTAATTCAACGACTACTAAAAACCTCAAATACAGGATTTAATAAAATATATAGTATATACAACGTCTCATTACGGCTGACAATTGTAAATTCTCCAAACTTACTAAATGTGTTCAACTGGAGAGTTGTATATATAATAGAAAATTTAAAAAAATGGAAAAATGTAATCGCACATAGTGTCCGGGCGGGCTAGTTTTTTTTAATCGAACATTATACCATTTAATTTCAGATAAAGCAGAGCAAATTATTTCTAATAAAAATTGCTCATCATTCACTTAATTCAAAACGTTGGAACAAAGCGCAAAAATACCAATTATAAAATATCAGCTGCATTTATGTGTATATTCATGTAGCATATTTAGTTGTTTTTTATGTTTTTTGTTAATATACGAAAATATTATGTTAGTTGAATTTTGATTCTATTTAGTATTTCAAGCGATAGAAATTGTTAAAAGGCTTCGTAATATAGAAGAATCTTGAAGAATAATCATTTGAGCTTAGACGTAAATCCTCAAATATTAGTTATCCATAAAAGAATAAAGAAAAGACCAAGGTCTGATTTGAATTTCAGTAATTATATTGTCTAAAACAAATAAACTACCTCATAATACATAAATGCGTATCAAACAAACAACTATCGAACTATGTTCTGTAAAATTTCTAGTAAATTCCTAATTATAGAAATGTTTTTTTTAGCTATTTTTCGGAAAATCGAAATCTGTCCCTTTTTACCTCATAGGATTGATAAAAATTGACAAAATATTCAAATAATTCAAAATAAAAGTATCATGGGCACATTTGTTCCAAAATATATAGCATGGATCTGGTATTTGTCAGAAATATTCATCAGCAATTATATAACGCATACTTAAATTATATTAACATTAAGGCCTCGTATATTAAATAACAGTGCTCACAACCAAAGAACTAACAAAAGAAAATTCTTTTTTATTTGTTTGTTCTATAAATTTGTAATAGGCGTTCATTTAGCATTTAAGTTGCTAAATTAGAAAAAAATTGAATAAACCCGAATAATTTTTTAAAAAATATTAATTTGATCATACCAAAGAATTAGTCAAAAATGGGTTCAATGAATTCTAATTACTATGCCAAAGCAACGCGTGACTGGGTCATCTAGTATAAATATACTAGTATATATGTATATATATATATATATATATATATATATATATATATGCGTGTGTGTATGTGTGTTATACGTGTATTCATGCTATTATCATATATGCAGGTGTGTAGATGAGTAACATCACAAAGTCTATTACTTCATCAAATATGATCAAACGCATCATATACAAGGTGCAGGCATGACAAGGGCTAATAAAATATGTTTGTTACTCGAAAACAGGAACTGAATTTCATTGAACATCACTTATATGAATATGTATAGCTGTTTCTGTGTGTCCTGGATGCATATGCACATCTATAGTATATAACAATTTACATATGAAATGGATATTACGCGGAATCAGATGATTCTAAGGGAGATGAGGAAATTTACACTGTCATGCAAACAAGTAGACATGTGCAAAAGTGTGGAAGGAATAGAAAACATAGACAAAAAAAGCTGAACAAATTTAGAGCTGAGCAAAAATTAGCATATCGATATCAAAATTAAATATCATTTTTTTTTTACAAAAAAAAACGAAACAAATGATATTCTTTGAAAAGAAGTGTCTTTTAAAGACGATCAATTTTGAATAGGAAATATTGATCTTTATAAAAAAATATACAAATCATTCTTATTTATTCGGATCCTATGTCCAGTCTTCTTTGATCCCACATCACATCACGCTCAGTGTTGACTTCAAACCTATTTGCAAATGATCGGAAACACGTTGTACTTAATTGTGTCTAGACTGAATGTAGAGAAGATGTACATCTGACATTGTACTTTTTTAGTTCGAATGTTTGGACCCAAAGTCATGGCGTACTGGATAGTTAGGCCGGTGAAAAACTGGTGGTCAGAGCTAGTTTTTTGGCTTACTGGTTAAGTAACGGAAGACCAAGTCAGGCAAAAAAAGCTAGTGAATACTATAAATTTCCGGAGCCGCAATGATCTATCTATTATTTAAATTGGTTGGAGTTAATTCTCCTACCGTCGCAAAATTGTTCATATATTTTTGAATTCATGGTCCGCGCTCATTTGCAATCTTCACGTTTTCGGTTACCAATGTGGCAATGGGTTAAATGTATTGCAAAGTATTTGTTTACAAACATGTAATTATTACATGACGTTTTTTATTTGTTCGGATCCTATGTCCAGTCTACATTAGTCGCACATATGTATAAAATTTCGACATAGAGCAAATAAGTTTAAACCCCACTATTGGTAAAATAGCTAGAACTAGTAGACATCTCTGTATAGTGTAGTCGCAGAGTGCGCCAGCGTTTCCCATCAAATGCAACCGGAAATTAAAGTACTTTAGTTGTTGTTTACGCACGGTACAACGATTCAACGTTGATGGATCGCCGTGACAGTGAAGAATTGAGAAATGTCAGAGTGTCAACAATTTATAGAGAGAACACGGGTCTATCCGCTGAATGACAATTTGCTGGGCTCTATGGAAATCTACTACAGAAAAGAAACAGATTTGCAGGTATGAAGAACGGAAAGTGACTAAACACATCGTGGTCTTGGGTAAATTCCATGCAACTATAAACCCACGATCCACTTAGAAAAACTTAGGTAATTTGAAGTACTATTTTACGTCTAAAGTTTAATAAATATTTGAACAAAGGACGTGTGTCACGACTGTGAAAGCAATGCTAATAACATAGAAATATATATAACTTTAACTAAGACTATTTGTAATTCAATACACGAGGAGATGAAATATTTAATAGTAGTTTACCTGTTCAGCTTTCACAAACAAGCTAAATACGCTAAGTACTATGGTTGGCGCATGTATACTAACACAAGAGTAAAATCATTAAATATAGTTGCCAAAATCTATTTACCTCCTTAATTCAACTCCTTAATTTACACAACGTATCAGCTGCAAAGATAACTTTTTAGCATTTTTTTCCTATTCTCACTATTAATGTTTATTGCAATTTTACGACAAATTAAATGTAATGAATTTAGAATAGAAAGAAACTAAAAATTATAATGGTTTCTTTTTTAGTTGCAATCGTGGTATTCTAAAAGCTGACATGATCATATTTTTACATTGGGTTACAATAAAAATGTAACCCAATGGTTGACCTATTTTAGTTTTATATTAACTTTTTGCAACACGAAAAGTCTTTTTGATTAGAAAATATAATGTACAAGCAAGTAAAAAGTTATCAGTATAGTTTGATATATGGTTGCACGGAATAAGAAAATTGAATTTGGAACCTTATGGTCGCTAGCAGATGGTTCTATTGCCTGTGATACGTACTCAAATTATAAGATTATTCAGTTCTGTTTTTGAAATCTCACGATATCTAAAATTTCGTGCCCAATAAATGTGCTTACGGACAATAACATTCATAACATGAATTTTCAAGGAAAACAAGAACAATAACATAATATATAATTCTTATAAAACAACTATAAATTTTCTATAAAAAACTATTTATCAACAATTTTTTTTAATAATTCAAATCTGAAGAGAGTTATAACTTTAACCCCAGATACAAAGTGAAATTGAAATGAAATTTTGAGAATTGTTCAAAATTTTGATTACGTTTACTGCTAATTTAAATTTAAAATTTTTATTTTTTTTTTAAGTAAAATGGAACAAAGGGATTGAGTGTATCATTATGTAAAAAGTTTTCTTTGGAAAATTGTACTTCTGAATGTGCTTTGTGCAATTCTTTGTAATAAATAAGCTGATTGAGAATCTTATACGAAATAGAATTATCACAAAATATTTTTGAACATCTATTTTTCTATTTAAAAAATTCGAGGTGATTCAAATCAAAGAAAAGTTTTAAACGGTATCAAAAATGCAAAAAAAATTGAAATTTAATACTGAGAATGATTTTCTGATGAACATATAATATTTAATTTTTAACATTTGATTAAGTAGAGAATTAATTGAATTATCCTAATTAGAAATAAAAATGCTTTTGTGCACTCTTTGCAATGAAGTAGGTAGCTGTCTATTGCGTTTTATATACGCAATTTAAATTAATCTTGTAATTAAAA
>NW_020537324.1:23077991-23112448 GCF_003426905.1 Ctenocephalides felis
AACTATGTTCTTAAAGTTTCTAGTAAATTCCTAATTATAGAAATATTTTTTAGCTATTTTTTGGAAATTTGACATCTTGTCCTTTTTACCTCATAGGATTGATAAAAATTGACAAAATATTTGCTAAATTATTCAAATAATTCAAAATAAAAGTATCATGGGCACATTTGTTCCAAAATATATAACATGGATCTGGTATTTGTCAGAAATATTCATCAGCAATTATATAACGCATACTTAAATTATATTAACATTAAGGCCTCGTATATTAAATAACGGTGCTCACAACCAAAAGAACTAACAAAAGAAAATTCTTTTTTAATTTGTTTGTTCTATAAATTTGTAATAGGCGTTCATTTAGCATTTAAGTTGCTAAATTAGAAAAAAATTGAATAAACCCGAATAATTTTTTAAAAAATATTAATTTGATCATACCAAAGAATTAGTCAAAAATGGGTTCAATGAATTCTAATTACTATGCCAAAGCAACGCGTGACTGGGTCATCTAGTATAAATATACTAGTATATATGTATATATATATATATATATATATATGCGTGTGTGTATGTGTGTTATACGTGTATTCATGCTATTATCATATATGCAGGTGTGTAGATGAGTAACATCACAAAGTCTATTACTTCATCAAATATGATCAAACGCATCATATACAAGGTGCAGGCATGACAAGGGCTAATAAAATATGTTTGTTACTCGAAAACAGGAACTGAATTTCATTGAACATCACTTATATGAATATGTATAGCTGTTTCTGTGTGTCCTGGATGCATATGCACATCTATAGTATATAACAATTTACATATGAAATGGATATTACGCGGAATCAGATGATTCTAAGGGAGATGAGGAAATTTACACTGTCATGCAAACAAGTAGACATGTGCAAAAGTGTGGAAGGAATAGAAAACATAGACAAAAAAAGCTGAACAAATTTAGAGCTGAGCAAAAATTAGCATATCGATATCAAAAATTAAATATCATTTTTTTTTACAAAAAAAAAACGAAACAAATGATATTCTTTGAAAAGAAGTGTCTTTTAAAGACGATCAATTTTGAATAGGAAATATTGATCTTTATAAAAAAATATACAAATCATTCTTATTTATTCGGATCCTATGTCCAGTCTTCTTTGATCCCACATCACATCACGCTCAGTGTTGACTTCAAACCTATTTGCAAATGATCGGAAACACGTTGTACTTAATTGTGTCTAGACTGAATGTAGAGAAGATGTACATCTGACATTGTACTTTTTTAGTTCGAATGTTTGGACCCAAAGTCATGGCGTACTGGATAGTTAGGCCGGTGAAAAACTGGTGGTCAGAGCTAGTTTTTTGGCTTACTGGTTAAGTAACGGAAGACCAAAGTCAGGCAAAAAAAGCTAGTGAATACTATAAATTTCCGGAGCCGCAATGATCTATCTATTTGAAATTTGGTTGGAGTAAATTCTCCTACCGTCGCAAAATTGTTCATATATTTTTGAATTCATGGTCCGCGCTCATTTGCAATCTTCACGTTTTCGGTTACCAATGTGGCAATGGGTTAAATGTATTGCAAAGTATTTGTTTACAAACATGTAATTATTACATGACGTTTTTATTTGTTCGGATCCTATGTCCAGTTTACTTTAGTTCCACATATGAATAAAATTTCGACATAGAGCAAATAAGTTCAAACCCCACTATTGGTAAAATAGCTAGAACTAGTAGACATCTCTGTATAGTGTAGTCGCAGAGTGCGCCAGCGTTTCCCATCAAATGCAACCGGAAATTAAAGTACTTTAGTTGTTGTTTACGCACGGTACAACGATACAACGTTGATGGATCGCCGTGACAGTGAAGAATTGAGAAATGTCAGAGTGTCAACAATTTATAGAGAGAACACGGGTCTATCCGCTGAATGACAATTTGCTGGGCTCTATGGAAATCTACTACAGAAAAGAAACAGATTTGCAGGTATGAAGAACGGAAAGTGACTAAACACATCGTGGTCTTGGGTAAATTCCATGCAACTATAAACCCACGATCCACTTAGAAAAACTTAGGTAATTTGAAGTACTATTTTACGTCTAAAGTTTAATAAATATTTGAACAAAGGACGTGTGTCACGACTGTGAAAGCAATGCTAATAACATAGAAAATATATATAACTTTAACTAAGACTATTTGTAATTCAATACACGAGGAGATGAAATATTTAATAGTAGTTTACCTGTTCAGCTTTCACAAACAAGCTAAATACGCTAAGTACTATGGTTGGCGCATGTATACTAACACAAGAGTAAAATCATTAAATATAGTTGCCAAAATCTATTTACCTCCTTAATTCAACTCCTTAATTTACACAACGTATCAGCTGCAAAGATAACTTTTTAGCATTTTTTTCCTATTCTCACTATTAATGTTTATTGCAATTTTACGACAAATTAAATGTAATGAATTTAGAATAGAAAGAAACTAAAAATTATAATGGTTTCTTTTTTAGTTGCAATCGTGGTATTCTAAAAGCTGACATGATCATATTTTTACATTGGGTTACAATAAAAATGTAACCCAATGGTTGACCTATTTTAGTTTTATATTAACTTTTTGCAACACGAAAAGTCTTTTTGATTAGAAAATATAATGTACAAGCAAGTAAAAAGTTATCAGTATAGTTTGATATATGGTTGCACGGAATAAGAAAATTGAATTTGGAACCTTATGGTCGCTAGCAGATGGTTCTATTGCCTGTGATACGTACTCAAATTATAAGATTATTCAGTTCTGTTTTTGAAATCTCACGATATCTAAAATTTCGTGCCCAATAAATGTGTTTACGGACAATAACATTCATAACATGAATTTTCAAGGAAAACAAGAACAATAACATAATATATAATTCTTATAAAACAACTATAAATTTTCTATAAAAAACTATTTATCAACAATTTTTTTTAATAATTCAAATCTGAAGAGAGTTATAACTTTAACCCCAGATACAAAGTGAAATTGAAATGAAATTTTGAGAATTGTTCAAAATTTTGATTACGTTTACTGCTAATTTAAATTTAAAATTTTTATTTTTTTTTAAGTAAAATGGAACAAAGGGATTGAGTGTATCATTATGTAAAAAGTTTTCTTTGGAAAATTGTACTTCTGAATGTGCTTTGTGCAATTCTTTGTAATAAATAAGCTGATTGAGAATCTTATACGAAATAGAATTATCACAAAATATTTTTGAACATCTATTTTTCTATTTAAAAAATTCGAGGTGATTCAAATCAAAGAAAAGTTTTAAACGGTATCAAAAATGCAAAAAAAAATTGAAATTTAATACTGAGAATGATTTTCTGATGAACATATAATATTTAATTTTTAACAATTTGATTAAGTAGAGAATTAATTGAATTATCCTAATTAGAAATAAAAATGCTTTTGTGCACTCTTTGCAATGAAGTAGGTAGCTGTCTATTGCGTTTTATATACGCAATTTAAATTAATCTTGTAATTAAAAGATTGTAAATAAGAAAAAAATATGCAAAAATCTCCCGAGCAAACTATCTCTATTAATTAGTTGCGTAATTAGTCTTCACGTTTAACTTTTCAAAAAAGTTTAAGAAAAAAGCAATAAAGATTGTAAAACAATACGTTGCATATAAGTATCGTATAACCATAGATCAGTATTATATAAAAAACATCAGAATATTTATTTTAATTCCTTTAATACTATTTGGGAGTAGCATACCGTTAATTACACGTTCGCATAAATAAGCACGACCTTTGTAGCTGATATTGTACAAACTAAACAATAATAAGATGCAAATTATCCAAGGAACGTTGTTTTCACGAAATTTACTACTTGTTTTATTATAACAGATAACGTTGCAAAGAATACTATACTTTTGTACTAGAGAACACAATGCTTTCCATATCTTACCGATTCTAACTTTGCAACGTTGTAAGCTCGAGCAGGTATTCAAAGTTGCAGCAATATTTCGAGTGCACTCACCTGAAAAGAAAATATATATTTATATATAATACGTTACAAATATTACTATTGTGACATTCTATAATAGGATATTCAGTTAAGTGGGATTCTTTATAAACTTTTAGTGGGAATCATCTTTAAAGAAACTTTGAGTTGAAGTATTTGATGAGCTTATGTAAACAAAAGTTAAGGAATGTTAAAGGTTTCATAGTATAAATGATTTGGGATTTCGTTGATTTATAAATGTAATTGATTATCAGAAATATCGATGTAACTTTGAATGTTCATATTAATATAAAAAAATCTTAGTTTTAAACAGATTTTTAATCATTTGAAACTAGCTGTGCCAACGATCAATCATCAACGATCTTCATCATTGATCAAAAGCGAGCATTTCAGATCAGGTTGTCGCTTGCATATATTAATAATTTGAAACATCAATTTTACTTTATCTAATCAATTCATTATTATAGACTTCGACCTTGCTCAAAAGCATTAATTATTGTGTTTTATCAAAAAAATGATTGAATTTTGATGCATTACAATCATCATTAACTCACAATACTATTACAATCACTAAACTTACTGAGACATTTAGTGTTATTGCTAGTATTAATTTTGTATGTTATACTTATTGTGTTAAACTTAAAATTGTATAGGTAAATAAATACTCTCAAATATTATTCTTTTTATGTTCATGTTTTATATTTTTATTATACTTTCATTGTATTAGTCAATGCCACAGAACTTGTATAGAATAAAATAGTTAAATCTTCATCTTATTTTACTTAATCTAAATCTTACTTATCAAAACTACGAATACTTCCATTTTAAATATATACTAATGTTAAAACACATAATTTAATTGTAGTAATAAGTATCAAAATACAAACAAAAATAAATTTTTCTCTAAATAAAATTATTGATTGTGCACTGCAAATGTCAATCTTATTTAAGCAATTGCAGAATTACTAATCGTTTTGCAGAAAATTTGATTCCAAATTTTATTATACATCAATGCAGTATCATTAGAATATGATTGTATCAAATCAATATCAATTTTTTTTAATAATTTCTAACACTATTGCTTACATAAAGCTTCTCACTGTTGGGTTATTTATTGTACACGTTTTCAAAAAGTTCAATTAGATTCAAATAAATAAATAAATTGTGGCAACACAAGTTGGTAACGGTGTTGGGTAGGCAGTTAAAAAACAAAATAACGTGCTATAAAATTTTTAAATATATAAATCTATCACAATCAATCCTTATTGAAGACTTCGGAAGAACATTTACTAAGGTAACCACTAGTCTTCCACCGACCTACCTATACCTACCGCCAAAACCTCGGGTCTCTGCGAGCTAGGCGAAGTTATAAGTAAGTGAAGAAGATAGCACCAGTTTATTTCTACACATTTGAAATCACTTTAGTATTTTATTTTTAATAATATTATAGGTAACTTTTATTTTAATACAACAAATTATATTTTGTATAAAGTTATATCTTTATCAAAATATCAAAATATTTTTTTTATACGATCATTATATTAATACAAATATTTTTATACAGTTTAATTTAGTTCAAGTAAATATGAATATAAAAGTATATTTTGATTAGCATTTTTCATTAAAATCAGCTCCTGAGAAAATAGAACAAAAGTCCATTCGTGGACAAAACTATTGTATCAATAATTCATACTCTGAACATATAAAATATGTATTCTAAATATCCCATAATCAGTTTTACTGCATTGAACAATTTATACCGATAATATAATACGGGATATTGCAAATGAGTATTTTATATTTTTCATAAAGCTCGCGTGTCCTACATACACCGATAACAAGCATGGAAGGTGAATAAACCTTATTATCATGAAAAGCGTCGATGCTATCGAATTGATAAAACATATCAATAGTATATTTATTAAAATAAGCCAATACATTATAACTCAGTAACAATAGCGTCATGTGCAAAAAGATATTTCCGTG
Organism: Ctenocephalides felis; assembly: GCF_003426905.1. Classification (NCBI taxonomy): domain Eukaryota; kingdom Metazoa; phylum Arthropoda; class Insecta; order Siphonaptera; family Pulicidae; genus Ctenocephalides; species Ctenocephalides felis. The sequence continues at coordinate 23,083,975 of NW_020537324.1, forward strand.
AAATTTGTGTGACACGATTTAACAAAAGCATTCGTGTCCATGGCGTGCGAGTATTTTGTATTAAAAAATTCATGCACGTTTTAAATGGACATTGTGCATGCATGAAAAACTCGAGCTGGTTTTATTTATTAATATTTTATAATTAAATTGCACTGTAACTAAATCTATAGACAATTTGGTATTTGGAAATTGAGTTTTTTTGTTTAATGTTTTAAATTTGATTCCATTTTATCTAATGACTTTATTATGCATAACCAGTTAACTGTAAAAAATAGAAATGGATAATTTATTTACAAGCACGTTTTTTGACTACGCTTGATTTTTTACTGCAAACTATATTTCAAAGCACACTTCAAGCTTTTATATTTGATTTATAAAGCTCGTAATACACATATTTTGTTCAAATTGCTGTAAAGGTTTATGTGATTTTGCAGAATTTACTGTAATGTTCAGACACATATTATATATTGTATATTTATAAATATGAATGCAATCTTGGAAGGTATCACTCCATGTAAAAATGAAAAGTTGAGTGAGTACAGACTAACTTTTTTTCGAATGCATAGAAGAGTTTGTATTTTCAAAAAATGGTTCAAGTTTGCACAATTATTATTAACGCATTTTAAGTTAATTATTTTTATCCACTGATGACAAAGTTATGTAACGAAACCTATAGTAAAATAGATATGCTTTAAAAACTTAATGTCGTGTTCTCAGAGAATTTTAAAATTTCTTTTCAATATGTATCAGAAAACAAAATATTATATAAGATTTTGAGATCCACTTGAACTCAAATGATTTGAAGTCGTATAATATATGTGCCAGGTTAAGTAATTGTCAAATGATAGTACTAATTTCTTTGAGTAAGCCTATAGGTCGTTTTTTTATAAGATATTATTCACACTCGACATTTCAACAATAAAAAATAAACCATCTTAACATATATACATTGTTATATTTAATTAATTGTTAATGAGTCAAAAAATAAAACTCTATTTAACGTTATTTATACCAAAAACAATAGATGTAAACACCAAAATAATTTATTACGACTTCTATTATCAGAAATATATAACACAACACAACATAGACAAATATTATGACAATAAATAACGAAGCTTATTTTTTACACAAATTTAATAAAAAATCTTTATGAAATCTTTGTTTCTTGTATTGGAACTTTCTTTTTCTGTCTTTTTTACTATTTTATTTGGTCCTGGGATAGTTTTATTTTGCGCTACCTTTATAATCTTTGGCCAAAAAGGACCAAATACACATCCACATGTCAAAACCGTAGCCAACGCACACTTTTGAAAACAAATCATCGTTAGTAATAAAAGAAAAAAGTACAAAATGCCATCATAAATTATCAGGTCACACTAGCAAATAATTAAACAATTTGAGATTAAAAATATAGCCATACAATCTAAAATAAAATGTTAAATAAACTCTTTGAAAGCATGAAGACCAAGATATTGTTTTGAAGAATGATGTAAATTGATTGACAACAACAGTATATATAAAAAATAATCATCGTTCTGACTGAGTAAAAATTAATTGCTGATGATTAATTACTACTATTGATCATGTTGATGTAAGACTCTGATTCAATAAAATAGAGGAAACATGTTTGAACAAACATACTTTATCTTTCTTCCTTTGGATTCTATATCAAAATGAGTATAGTATAGGGCGATTGTCACTACTGTACCCTGGTTAGAACAAACATACTTTCCTATTCCTATCTCAAAATGAGTATAGCATAGATGGAAGAGGAGTACAGCTATTTAATCTACTCCTACTACATGTTAGGAAATTGAGTGATCGTCAATTTCACAATACCATCGTTAAACTCTCAAGAGCCCAAAGTTTCTATGATACTTGTGAATTTGCCTATTTCGATATCAAACAATATTTTGATAATAAAATGCCTACTGATGATATCTGATACTTTTTTCCAACAGTTAATATTTTATCCTTTTCCGATATTTTTTCTAATTTTTATTGAAAATTATTTTAACATTTTTTATCCTATTTTTATGTTATCCCATTTCTATTTTATCATCACAATTATTTTCATATTATATTCTTTTTTTGATACTGCCCTTAATTACGATTTTCCAGATATTGGACTCAAATGAAAATTGCGGTACGGATATTTAAAGGATTGTTTTATGATCAGAAGAATCTCGAGATCTACAAGCCTTAAATAAACTATCTCAATATTATATATTTATTCTTCAAGTTATTGCATTACATTACTAATGTTATGCTTAATATTGTTTTAGAGATGTATTTGACTGTAATTAATTCAGTTAAGATAATTTATATCCTGTAATTACTAAATTTAATCCTGCATCCGTAATATAAATATAAATATAAATATAGGGCGATTGTCACTACCGTACCCTGGTTGGAATAAACATACTTCATCTTTCTTTCTTTGAACCCTATTTCAAAATGAGTATAGTATATTGCGATTGTCACTATCGTACCCTGGCACAACCATACCATGATTAGAAAATCAATATAATGGGCTTAGCCCAATATCTATCTTTATTCTCTTTGAAAAAAAATACCTGAAAATATTAACAATTATAACGGCGAATGCCCGCACAAAAAATGTAATATGCAATATATTTAAAAGTGAATTTTATGATTCTCATAAAATGTAACACGGTATGTAAACACACCGTACACATGCCTTTCCATACAGAAGCCATTTATTTATACAATGTGAGCAATCACCTTTTCTTCTTTCATCGAACCGCAATTCGGTATTATACACAGAACAGAGTATTACGGAACCGGCAAGTCTTAATATTGTTTCAATAGCCGCTCGACTGCGTTGCGATTGCCGCGGCAGGCAATGGGACTCGGCGACACGAATGAGCTTTTAAGTTCACGGCATCGCGTGCTCGAGTACCGTTAATGGTGTGTTTTGCTTTTTTATATTTCAGATATTAGGGTGGACGGCTATTTAAGGTGGCCTATGTGCCCCCGTGTTGCCAGGGTCGTTTTAGTACAAGGACATATGGGGCACAAAATCAGGACTTCCAAAAATCTTAAATCAACCCATCATACCCGAGAATTTATTATGTAAATTATGTAATTCTAAAAAAGAATGTTTTTTTTGCATAGGTTTATTGCCGATCAAAATAATTTATATTTTAAGTCAATATGTTGGTTGTAAATGCATTTATATTTATAAGAGTTTATTTCCTATAAGATATCTATTTTTTTATTTTTTTGACATTTTATTTAAGATTGTATAGCCATTTTTATTTCAATCGATGAATAGGAGATTCCTCACTTAATTCTTTTAAATATTTGTTTGGCTGACCTCGTGTATGGTGTTTTTTTTTAATATTTGTTTTGGTGTATGGTGTGGTGTGTGGTATTTTTTGCTTAAAATTGATTTTGAGTAAATTTTTGTATAATTATAAATAGTTTGTTCATATTCGATCTGAAAATTTAGCAACTGATACAGTCAGCTCGAACTCGATTTGTTTATATTTCCTAATAATTATAATGTAAGTTTTGGTCTATGCATAAAGCCACATAAAATGAAAGTACAACAGTAAGTGCGTTTCATAAAAATACTTTAAAGACGATATGAAATCAACCACAATAATTATGTTGTAAATCACTTTTATTATGTCATTTATTTGTATTTTGTTATATTCGTATATTCGTCATACGTATAAAACGGACACCATTTACTATTCAAAAGTCAAAATAAATTCTAAAATAGCAGTGTTTGAAGAATTTACTTACTACATAAATTGCCAGAATTCTCAATATTGACGAGTTGTAATTAAAATTTATGAAAAAATCAAAATATATTCTGGAATATCAAGTTATTTAGAATATTTTGAGGCATAAAATAAGTAGTTGTAAGTGGCATTGTAACTTAAGGTAACTTGCATGAACTTTCCGAAGTGTGTAAAGTATATAATCAATCAATAAAAATTAAGAATTAGCTATTTAAATAACATTTTCTTCTAATTACTTTAAATATAGTTTTACAAAAATACTTAATTTGTGGTTTGATTCTTCTGGTATTTGAACCATGTAGAATAGTCTCTACATATTTAGAATAAAAAGTTTAGAAATATAAACATAATTCTTTTTTGTAAGAGAGTTATGATAATATCTATCAATTTTCGCCCTCATTGAAATGTGAATTGATTGCTTTTTGAGTAATTGATCTTTTTCCTTTTTTCCATATATTATATATTCTTATGATTAAGATAAAATGTATGCAAATTGTATATAACATTGTGGAAGTAGAGTACTCTTGATTAATATACTCATATATATTACCAATATACTGAAATTAAGCTGATTCAACGAAATACACATTTTTAAATCTAAAAAAACCTGAAAATCTAAAGATACGTGTAAAATAATATGTTGCTTTAAGGTATTGTTCAACTGTAGGTCAATATCCTATCAAAAATACCAGAATATTCAATAAACTACAGGTTTTTAAATCTAAAAAATGTGAAGGTACGTGTATCTATGGGAAAAATACACTATTGGCGTTGCTAGTTATATGGAATCAAGCACTTAACCCTTTGCACTTGGATGCCGCCGGCGCCAAAATACATATTAATCTCACGATTTGCGAGTAGAAAGGGTTAATTGTGAAACTAATTTTCGGATAACAAACATTATATTATGGGTCTATAATCGTCAAAGACAAAATAAAATCGTAAAGTCTAATCTCCAATTGAAACAAATGTCAGATAACAATTTTATCGTACGTGCAACTTTTTAGACGTTTTTTGATAAAACATACTTGAAGTTTGACCAAATTAGAAAAAATGAATGAATGTGTATGTGTCATACTAAATTTCATCGACGATTTTGAGAACATTGATTAACCAATTTGAATAGTTTAAAAAGTATTCGATTCCTATTGATAGAGAGATGTGCTGATTACTTTTTGACGAAGGCAAGTCTAGCGGTTTTGAAGACACAGAGCAAAAAGTGTCTATAATAGTAAATCCATTTTTAAGAGAACAGATTTTAATAATTTAAGAATCATTTTATTTGTATTGATGAAAAAGTAAAAATTTGGCTATCAGAAAAAAATATGACGCATCAATATATGTGATGTTTTATAGAAATTGTATCAATAAGTACTAATTTTGGTTGCATTTCTATGGGTTTAGAACTAAGATTTATAATATTACGCGCTTCGATATTTCATACTAACTAAAGCTTTGAAAAAATCTCAAATTTGCTTTGAATTAAGCTTTGCTCTCTTATTGCTTTGAAAAAAGTTCAAGAATTCCAAAAATTACAAAATTATCATAGAGGTTGAAAAAAATTACAGAAATATTTCAAAAAAATATATTTTTTGAAGTTAAAAAAAAATTAAAGCTTTAAAAAATTTAAACTGCGGTACGAAAAGTTCGAGCAATTTGCCTTAAGGCACGATGTGATGATCCACTAGTTTCAATTTCATCAATCTCATACATCGTTGCCTTAAGGCTCAACGTCGTACACCACTATATATTTGAATAATAAACGTTATTCGAGGGTCCCTTTAGGGGACCTACAATATAAGGATCTACGGCCCTGCACGCCACTACAGGTCAAATCATTTCTGATTAGCGGCCGACTCGCGCACTCTGCTTCGGGGGAATATGTCAATTTTTCAAACATTCTATAACAGGAGTGTACACGCGTGTTTTAAGTCGATTTAGAAGTATATATGTTTGATATGAAGCACGAGATATTCATTTTTGTCGATTTCATTTGTATAATTGAGTAAAAATATATACGCCCGAAAATATGAGTGTTTGTCAAGTTGATTAAATTTTAAATAAAGCGTACATGGGAGCGAGAGTACAATACACTTTTGTAGGAAATTTACTTTAGATATTACGTTTTGAAGAAATTTTATATTGAATTTTCTTATTTGTATACAATATTATTTTACATTTTCTATAAATATTACTATCGCCATTGCTGTAATTATGAATTTCAGTAACTGCAATATCAATTAGTTACATTATTATATACTTTTGAAATAATATTTTAGTTTATTTAAAAAAACAGTTTTTTTATTCAGAATAATCGAGTGAAAGCGAAGGAACAAATTGAAAGACATTTTTTTTAATTTTATCTTCAATAGCAATCAGAATACATGGCAATTCTTTGAGCTCTTTGGCCTATGTCATTTACTCGCACACATACACACACACTTTCAAACACACATATAAATTAATCTGATAAATATTATATTGATAGTTAGATAATCACTTCAATAAGTGATTCTACTATTTTGTTCATATACAATTGTGATAGTTCTAAGGGTCCTTGGTATTATCTTTGGGCAGTTTCATCTTCAGTCTTCTTGAAGTTGGTGTCTTAAAAAGCTGTATGACTATAAGGTTTGTATGATGTTCTAGTTTATGAAAATGTTTGACACTGTTGATTTATATAATTCTGTTTATAAATTCAATATGAAGATCGTAGTGTAAAGTTTTATTGCTAACAAATCACGGAGCATCAGTAATCTGCCTTAATATTTTTGATTGAGCACGTTGCATTAGCACTATGTTGGATTGGCTCGCACAATTCTATGCCATAAGTCCATATTGGTTTTATTACTACTTTGTAAATTAGAAGTTTATTATCAATTGATAGAATCTCAGCGGTTTGAATTTTTATAGTATTTAATTTTGCTCGAATATGATCCCTCCACGTCAGCCGACGATCTAAGACTTTTAAAATCTATTTTTCAAATAATCTATAGAACATGAAAAAACATACAACTAACTGCGGTATATATCTTATATACATTAATAAATTGAAACTATAATTGTGTATGTAAACGCATTTGAAATTCATTATAACATTTCATAAAGTTTTATTTTTTCAAACATTTTAGAGTTTAGACATTTAAATGTACTTGACAATAACTGCAGCTCATGAAAACTAAAACATAAAGATTCTTGTTGATAAAAGAAGAGAGTGATTACATTCATATTTTAAAAATTATTATATAGAGAGAAATGATTTTGCTATTATAATTAAACCAAATAATGGTAGTCGGATAAAATCTCGTTTTCATTACTAATTTTTATAACTAATTTTTATAACTAAGTTTTATGTAGAAAATTTATTAGACTTACAATTAATGTTTTATCATATTTCATATTCATATCTAAAATAATAATATCATTGTTTATCATATCGGCACAGGTTTGTTGATTATGAATTCTATTTTTATTTAGACTGGTATTATTTAATAATTAATCTATGTTGAAACTAAAGTCAGTTCTCTCTACATTTTTATTTATTATAAAAGTATTCATAGATAATATATGTATATTTCAATTGCAATAAATATATATTGTTTTGCCTTAAGGCTAGTTGCCTTAATTTCCCGTTATAGATAAATATTTGACTTAATACATAATTATTTGAGTTTATATGATTTACCTGTTACAGTATGGATGTGTCCAAGTGTCTACCTATTTAAGTAGCTACCTTTTTATATGTACAGCTGTCTTTGTTTCTACTTAACCATTTTTGCACCTGTCTACTTCTGTACTTATTTACCTGTCTATCTTCTGCCTACCAGTAAGTCTGCATACTAGTTGACCTAACTACTTGTCTACTTTTATACATTTCTACATGTCTTCCTCTTTGTCTGTGAACTAACTGTCTATTTTTTACTTTTATACGTATCTACATAGAATTAAAGGAGCTACTAAGATAGCTACCTGTCTACAAGTTCACCTGTATACAAGTTCATTTGTCTATCACTTCACCTGTCTACTTGTACACTTGTTCAATTGTATTCCACATATCAATATTTCTACATCTCTACATTTCAAATCACCAAATGTCAATTTTTAACATTTTCCATGCAAGTCCGTCAATACAAATGCAATGTTTAATTCATTCCAATCTTTGACATTTGAAATGCAAACATATTAATTTTAAATTTTTATGCGATTACTTAATCTAACTTACTCTATAGAAATTAAATGGTAATTAAAGCGTCGATATAGAATTTATCTATGCAATATGTAAAATACCTCATTTAAATTCATTTCAAATTGATCAGTAATACATATCATATTGTTTTACAAAAATGAATACAACTTGCTACTAGAAAATGTAAAACCTATATACAACAATTTCTAGTACATTTTCGCAGAGGCATCTTAAAAATCTCATTAATAGCAGATACATTTTTGGGGTGAATAAATTAATTTATGATGAGTGAAATCAGCTTGTTTCATGCAGCGCCTTCTCGTGGCGAGATTTATACCGTAATAACAAAACGAAATTAAATTTTATTATTAATACCAGTCCTCAGGACGTAGAACGCCGTATCTAAAATATTTAGGCATATAACGTAGGTCAATATACATGTATATTATATATATATATAATATACGTGTTTAAGTCCTGTTTTACGTTTTGACGCTGCGGCATGAGAAACCGCCGCAAAATTCATTCCTGACATATTTTCACGTCACGCACGCATTAAGTGGAATTAATCTAATTGTTCGTTGCTATTTGCTTCATATAATTAGCACATTAAATCGAAATTTATTGATTGATTTTATACATTAATATGTAATTAATATTTTGTAGCATTATACCTATACATTATATTCCGTACAAAATTAACTCTACAATATTTATTAGTATTCGTAACTATTGAATTATTTATTTTATAACTTAAAGAATTCAATAACCACTTATACTGCTTGATTTATCAAAATTAATTTTGTTTCATCAATTTTGAAATATTCGAAAATTAAATACAGTTCGAATTTGTATTTTGTTTCATCATAGTGCTATTTCGATTTTCTTTTATTTATTAGTTTTTTTTATTCATTAATATATCATTTTAATATTGATTTTTTACACCAAATATAAAGTTTCTGAAATGTGTATATAGTCGTAGGTTTAATTCTAAATTTATTCATATATTTTACTAAATATTGTAATATTATTTATATTAGTTTTTTCGCTTCATTTAAATATTATTTAGTATTCATTTATCTCAATATTGATTTTATTATATATTTCTGTTAATAGTTACTGTATATTTTTTCCGTTATTGAATCAAATATTTATTTATATGAAATCAATTACACATTATTTAAACTAAATAAAATTACTTGTTATATATTTATCAATTTCTTAACATTAAATAAAATTTTTAAAATAAATAATATTTCATATTATTTATTTATATATTTATAATAACTACTTAATTTATTTCATTATTACTTTGTATTCACAGTCAAAAATATTTATTAATTCTATTATAATAATTTTAGACAATAAGATAGAAAAGATATAAAAATTAGTTATAAAATTTAATTTATTTTATTGTTTTCAAGGAAAAAATGTTTAAAATATTCTTCTAATTCAGGCATTTTTCATTAAATCAAGATTTGTACTACGATGTTTAACATGTCTTTTTATTTATGCCGATTTCCTTGTGATATCGGTACGCATACAACGACAGATCTCTATTCACATACTCGACGTCTAATCACAATCGACCAGCATAGAAATGATTTCATCGAGGGCAAATAACGTGAATCATTGGCACTCGACTCGGCCGTAACGCACTTCCGTTGCATTTGTACGGATTTACACCTTATTCGCGCCTAAAAAGTTTTATTTTAAAAAATAATTGAAATAATTAACTAATTATATATATATATATATATATATTTATAGAAGTGAATATAAGATATTTATGAAAGCATATGCACTTTTTATTGTTTTGAAAAGACGTGGCTATATATTTAGAAGTATGTTAAAATATTTTTGAAAAATATTTTTCGACAAAGACTGGTAATTTAATATATATATCAAATCAACATTTCTTGTGTGATCATGACAAGTGCAATAAATAGAGCTATTTGTAATTTCAAAATAAATTTATAAAAATATCAATTTTATGCCTGTTTCATAACATGCTACATATAAAATATTTTTTACATATTACATTTTTAATAATTCAATAGATTAATTTGTGTTTGAAGTCAAAATTTTTTATTGATTCTATTATAATAATTTTAGACAATAAGATAGAAAAGATATAAAAATTAGTTATAAAATTGTATTTCTCAATGCGATAAGCAAGACGAAAAACGCAAAAGATTTATTAGTTCTGAAGAATTGTGAAATATGCTATACTAGAGTCTAATAAAGATGATTTTAATAAAAATTTGCTGAAGTCGTATTTTTATATAACAGAGTCGTAAAATCATTGAAACTTACCCTCTACATTCTCTAATGATCAATTAAGGTGCACGATAATTATAAGAATTTTGATGGTATAGAGTTGTATTTACATATAATCAGAAAAGCTTCCAAAATATATCAAAATCTCCTCCATCATACTATTATTATAAATTTCAGACACGAGTTATTTTCTCTATAAATAAACAATTTTAGTTAATGTATTAGAGTGCACGTTGGAACTGAAGTCTGTATGAATGTACCTCCTACGTGTGGCCATTTATTTTTAAGAAGCAGAAAATGGAGACAAAGGACAACACCAGGAGATATGTCGTCTTGAATAAAAGAAGATTGATCACAAAAGGTCCTCGAGGATGCAAAACTCTAGGTAGAACTTTAGCATAAACAACGGTACGAAAATAAATTGATGGATTTTAATGGAGCTGGTATAAAGCGCAAAAAATAAAACACTGCCATCTATCATTTAAAATCTAATTATTGTAAATAATTATAATTTATTTTAATAATGAATTCCTAACATTACATTAACTATTATATTTATTATTGGTTTATTAATTTCGTTGCGCTCGAGTCGAGTGCCAATGATTCGTCATTCGCTCTCGATGATATCATTTCTATACGGGTCGATTGTGATTGGTCGTCGTGTCGTGTGAGTATGATTGTTTTGATTGTATAGTGAAAATAATAGAACAAATGCAAAAAATCTGACGTATTACAAATTTGCATATTTTTATAAATAATGGAGAATAAATTGATATTCAGATTTATTACCCTAAAGAATAAGAGATCAAGCACAACAATACTTTGTGTAGCTATGTATCATTTATACACAGATACTTCATAATCGGCATCTATACAGTTTTTTTGCCAGTGTTAATGAAATTACACAAGATTGTTATATTACAGCTGTCCACTGTGTGAACAAATATTATAAAATTTATTAATAAGCAATTACTTCATTTCTCTATTGAAGATTCGAGTCTTAATTGCTAATTACAATGACAAACCGATTATGTTATATTTGAAGTATGACTTTAATTTCATTATTGTTTTCAATTGTTATAAATATTTTTAATGCTATTATAAATATATTTTTTTAATTTATTATATAAATATATATATAACTAGCTGTAAGTGGAATTCTGTCTTGAGGCAATTATGGCATCGTGCCTTAAGGCAAATTGCTGGAACTTCCCGTACCGTAACGAAATGTTCGTGGAATACTGAATGTTTTCAAATAGATTATTCTAAATATTGTAACATTGTCAATATTTATAAGAATTATATAAACTGTATTGCAGAGTTGAAATTATTTGTAAAGTATATTAGAACTATAGTCAGAATTAAAAATGAAATCTGAAATATTTTCGATATAAAAAACTAAAAAAAAAAAAAAAAAAAAAAAAAAATGGAACAAATTTTTTTTTTCCAAAATCAATTATTTTGTTAAGACAAGCAGAAAGTTCTTTGAATCAATTGAATAGGACGCTTAGTTCTCTCAAAAACTGCCATTTTTTGTACATTTAGCTCTGTATCTCCGAAATGGCTGGGCCTGCCTTTGCGAAAAACTAATAACCCCTTCTCCCAATCATTACTAATTGAATGTTTTTTAGATCACTCAAATCGGATGCTCCGTTCACTCAAAAACTCGATTTCTATTTTCTGCACTCTTTGCTCCGTATCTCCGAAACGGCTGGACCTGCCTTCGCCAAAAACTAATCAGCTCTTTTCCCTATCAATAGGAATCGAATGTTTTTTAAACCATTCAAATCGGTTGATCCGTACGCCCGAAAACGTGGACGAAAATTTGTATCCATACATACATACACACACACACACACACACACACACACACACACACACATCCATTTTTTCTGAAGTATGCCAAAACGTTCAGAAACCTTCAAAACGTCGAGAAATGTAAAAATTTTCAATTCCGATTTTCGGCCCATTACAATAACTTACCCTACGGGAAGTTAATAATTAGCATTAATGAATGCGTTTCCCATGAGTGTTACCATATTAATTTATTTTCAACTTAAATGCCTTCTTGTACAATAGCAAAAAAGTTTTACTTCAATCGTGTGTGAACCTTGCGCGCACTCTTTTTTTTAATAAACAACCTATTACAAAGAAATTAATAGTTATTTAGTTGCCTTATTACTTATTATGATATCCCTTCTGGGGATCTCTTAATTAAATTTAAATTATGTACCACTTTAATAAAATTTATTTCATTTGGTATTTTATAATCAAGTTCAATAAACTAGTTCATATCCTGTTAATTTAAATCACATCCTATGTACTTTTTAGTTCCACGTAAATTACATTTTTCTTCCTTTTCTTATTAGTCCATCCATTTTACTTTAATGAATTTTTTATCCAACAAAGCTATAAATAAAAATAACTGCAGAATTACAAATTAAGAGATTTTAGGTAATTATTTCCTTCATTGGACAAGAAACTCTATACACACGCCGTATAAAAGTTTAATTCCTGGAACAATGCGCTACGACGTAGAATGCTCCGAGTACAAAGTTGAACATAAATTATTCACTGCATTTTACATTGTGTATCACTACACAAATCCAATACAAAGTACTTGAAAGAAAGTTTTATAAAACTCTGTACTGCACCCCTAGAAATAGATTCATAATAAACTCATATTATTGTATTTCATGATTTTTTGTACACTTTACATCTAACTTTAACAACTGAGAAACTGATTCGACTGAAGACTGAGTATGATTAAGAAATAGAACTTGAACGACTATTAAACTCATACAAACTGTTATTGCGTCATTCGTAAGCTTAAATACCAGCTTCCAGGGTGTGTCCTGAATTCCTAAATAACAATAGTTTACGAGCTTGTTTACTCGTTGTTTGAGTGTAACACAATGTATTAATAATAGATGACTAAGTTGTTATTGAGTATTTTGTCATTTTAAAAAAAATTAACAATGCTGTAGCAATGAGTAATCACTACATTCTGCGTAATTTGTATTCTGACCGTTACATAGTGATTTACGGACCGTTACATTACGAATTGGTGCATACTTCTTACACTCATATATATATATATATATATATATATATATATATATATATATAATTGCATGTGCCTTTATGCACATCTGATTATACAGGTATGACTCAGTTTAATGCTCTCACAATAAGTGCGAACTCTATGAGTGGGTTGAATTGAGTTATTATCATGATTTTGTACTATTTATTCATTATGTATATTTACATAGTAAAATAATAAATTTGTGTATTGTAATAAACATTTTATATTGAAAAGCGAATTATATTACTATTTTTATTTCATAAGCATTTTCACTTCGTAACGATTCGTCTATTACTTTTACAATATGGTGCAAATTAAGCCAAATGCACTGTAATACAGACATGTAGGTACATATAAATATATTCACATATATGAATATCTGTATCATTATATGCGTGGGTGGTTCTTCAGACAAGAGTCTGTTAAAACTCTCACAATAGAGTAAACTCTATGAGAGCCTTGAATAGTTATGTTGTTCGTAATGTGGCAGTGGGAATGGTATATAAATAATAGATTCGCATACAACGAGCTTACGAATGTTACTTTGGCTGCTTAGGGCAACAACAATGTGTAGAACGTGCATGATTCTGGATTAGGTATAATGTGATACGTGGGGCATTAAGAACTATATATTCTTATTTAAATAAAATTATATGTATAAAACTAAACATACATGTATAAATATATATGTATATATATAAATATTACAGCTGTGCAAAAAATGAGTTTAAATCGCCAGCGAAATAGTAAAAAAATACCATCAGTCCATGAATGTATGTTAATTTTAATTACATGAAGATCATCAAACACAATTATTACATGATGAGTGAAGTTGCAAAAACAACATTTGTTTAGGAGTTGTTTAACATAATCCACTGTGTGAACGAATATTATGAAGTTATTAATCAGCAATTACTTCATAGGATAAGCCATTTCCTCATAATTTTTTCCTTTGCATCTTCACAACATGGTTTTTACTTGCGCATTCTAACAACTGAAAGACTTGGTTCCAAGTGGTATTAGAAGAGATTTATGAATATCTAATATATAGTGTAGAAAACGCTTTGTAATATGCCTGACAGTTTGCTATTTGTCAAGTTTAATTTTTAATTAATATACAACGCATGTATGCTTACTATAGCTTTATACACATATATACTAATATCTCAATAAATATTGCTCATGATTATGTAATATAAATTTTTTTTATCCAATCCCAAAAATTTTAATAATTCTTTACAAAAATTCGTTACTTAAATATATTGTGTAATGCTTATTAATTATATCCAATTATGTGCTTTTTATTTGAAGAAAACAAATTAGTTTGTCCGCGCTGAAAAATATATGAAGATATAAAATAATAATATATGAAGATGTAAAATATCAAAAGTTAAGATAAATACTAACATTATCTACGATAGATTCGTATTTTTGCATTTTTTATTTAATAGTTTGATTGTCTTTTCAATGATAAAATAAATTCAATGTTTATAAAGTACAAAAAGATAGGTCTAAAAATTGCAACGTGCGTTATCAACATTAAATAGATCATATAAAAAAAAATTTGGCAAACAGAGTATTGGAAAATAGATTGGAAAACGATGTCAATTAGAAGTACCTATATAACAAATAAAAAATAATATTATCTTTAGTTTTCTATCATTTAGAATTCACATTGATTCAATGTGATATGTTACAGGTATTTTAAATAAATAAATATTAATATTTTATTCAAATATAATTTTATGAACAAATACTGACACTTCAAATGACGTTATAACATTAAACTGCCCAACCTTTATATAATGTAAAAAAACCAAAATAATAATCAAATTAACTTCAATAAATTTAGATATGCAAATAAATAGGTTTAGTAACAATAATTTAGTAACAAATTTAGTAAGTAGTAATTAAGTAATTTAGTTAATAGTTAATTTTTTATTAAATAGTTTGACTAAGAGAAGTTATATTAGAGTTAAAAAAAGTCTAAAAATATTTATAGAAGTAGAAGATGAATTATGTATATATATATATATATATAATCAATTTCTATTCCGAACATAATCAAATAATAGCAAAAGCTCTAGATAACACTCGCAAACATTCGATAGTTGATTAAAATCATTTTATCCATTGAGTTTGAGAGCTAGTTTGGAGATAAATTTAATCACTTTATGGTCCGAGTTGTTAACTTCTTTGTCATCTCTAAGTAAGTTATTTTAAGTTCGCTCCAGTTTTTACTCGAACGTCTTGTTTTATTTGCCTCGCGTCGGAAGAATTTAGCATAGAACGTACTTGTAGTAGTTTGATAATGTAATATATATTTAGGGCAGTTTATACACTTTTAGAAATAATACTATTTTAAAACAAAAATTACTATTAGAATTAAGGAATGAAATTAGTTAAAAATAGGTGAAATTAAATGCGTTATTAATTCAACTTTAATAAATTTATTATGGTTTACTAATAATCTCTAATATTGATCTAAATCAAATTGTTAAATCACGTGCTGTAGAAAAACGTATATAGTGAATTATCTGGTTTATATTTTGACACATAAAATGCAACTAAATATATAATAAGGTTGTTTCACAAAATTTCTAGTTTTTCATATTTGTTACAAATATTGCATTTAGTGTAGTTATAGTGGTTTAATAATGTATACTAGGGGCAATTTATACACTTTTAAACCACAAAAATGCTTTTAAAATTAACTAAAATATTTTAGTGCAGCAGATAAAAAATATCCCACATCAATTAATTTTGAATATATTCAACTTTGTTTACTAAAAGTGTATATAATTGTTATTTCTAAAATTCAGATAACGTGTTGTAGAGAAACATGTATTATGGGAAGTTCTGATATATGTTATGCCATAAAATGATACTGATCATTAAAATAAGCATAATTCAGCATCTTTCACGCACATAAAAAATTGACAAAAAATGAACATATAATGTCGTAATAGCTTTTTAGCAATTTAGCATAGTAGTAGCAATTTAAATATTTTTGGTAATAATACTAATTTAAATCAAAATGTTACTTTTAAAATTAAAAATAAATAGTTGAACAGATCAAAATGCACCCGATATTAATTAAAATTTAATAAAAATTAAATTCTTTCACTAAAAAGTTATGGTATTGTTTTGAGCACATTACATGCTTCAGAGCCAAGTTTTTTTTGACGATCTGATTTATATTTTTCTAAAAAATTTAAGTAGCCAATGAATAAGATGGTTCTAGAAATTTTCAAGTTTAACATATTTGTAAGAAATGCAGTATAATATTAACACTGTATGAAATTAGTAATTAAGTAGCCAATGAATGAGATGGTTCTAGAAATTTTCAAGTTTAACATATTTGTAAAAAATTCAGTATAATATTAACACTGTATGAAATTATTACTGTAATATTATAAATTTACTGTACATAACCGATTGGCATATATATATATATATATATATATATATATATATTAGGGTGGTCCTTAAAATGGTCATTTTCGAATTTCCTTGCTCCCAGGGGCTCAAATGGTTCCAAATTGATAAAAAACAATTCTCTGAAAATTTTAGCTCTTAATATTAACGTTTAGATAGAGCGCAATTCAATCAAAGTTTGTATGGAAAAAGCATGGAAAAATTTTTGAAAATTAAAAAAAAATGTTTTAAGTATAACTTAGCGACAAATGAATGAGTTTTATTCATTCATTTGTTCGCTAAATTACATTTAAAAAACATTTTTAAAATTTTTGAAAATTTTTTCATGCTATTTCCATACAAAACTTTGATTGAATTGCGCTCTATCTAAACGTTAATATTGAGAGCTAAAATTTTCAGAGAATTGTTTTTTATCTATTTGGAACCATTTGAGCCCCTGGGAGCAAGGAAATTCGAAAATGACCATTTTAAGGACCACCCTAATATATATATATATATATATATATATATATATATATATATATATTAGGGTAGTCCTTAAAATGGTCATTTTCGAATTTCCTTGCTCCCAGGGGCTCAAATGGTTCCAAATTGATAAAAAACAATTCTCTGAAAGTTTTAGCTCTTAATATTAACGATTAGATAGAGCGCAATTCAATCAAAGTTTGTATGGAAAGAGCATGGAAACAATTTTGAAAATTAAAAAAAAATGTTTTAGGTATGACTTAGCGACAAATGAATGAGTTTTATTCATTCATTTGTTTGCTAAATTACATCTAAAAAACATTTTTAAAATTTTTGAAAATTTTTCCATGCTATTTCCATACAAAACTTTGATTGAATTGCGCTCTATCTAATCGTTAATATTAAGAGCTAAAACTTTCAGAGAATTGTTTTTTATCTATTTGGAACCATTTGAGCCCCTGGGAGCAAGGAAATTCGAAAATGACCATTTTAAGGACCACCCTAATATATATATATAAAATAAATAAATAAATAAATAATATGTAGTTACAGTATTTTTATAATGTAATTCACTACAATATTGAAGGCCTTTCATAAATATTTAAAAATACTATAATATTCTTGACCAAAAAGTAACTTTCAGAATTATGAAAAAAAGGTTGATGTGTTATATTTAAAATAATTAAATTAATAAATTCAACTGAAATGAATTTCAGTGAAAATTAGTTAAAACGTTAATGAATTTAATTTTGATAATTAAATTTAATTCATAATATTGATGTTCAATTGAAAAGACCAAGCTACACGTTTTGTAGAAAGAGAAGTATTTCTGTAATATTTCGGTTATATCATTCAAAAAATTAGGAGTGTGGTAAACTAGATGTAAGTGGCATTGCGCATTAATCCAAGTGCAAAAACTCCAATATGTGTAAGTATTCGACACGTATTTATGACATACACGGTTCACAAACACGCACATAATTTAATAAGTAGTTTCAGATATAGAACAATTCATACACATTTTATAAATCATTATTTATCGTGATTCTTCTGTCGTTTGGGTAATGTTAATAAATGAATTTATTTTTATAATGTATTTTTTCATACAATGGTATTCTTCATTTAGTAAAAAAATGGGATGGTTAGAATGTTAGACGAATGTATTGATACAGTACTCAAATTTTGAAATTAGACATATTTATATATATATATATATATATATATATATATATATATATATTATGCCAAGGAATTCTGTCACATTAAATAAGTTTTTCCGTTCAATGTCGATACCCAAATTCATATTTTTATATCGTTCGCGAGACGAATACTCACATAACTACGAATGATTTATGACATCTGCCATGGTAATGATTATTTTCTTCCAATCTATCTCACAACAGATCATTACACAGCGAATTTTGCTGCGTATCATGTGCGTCCGGAAGCGACGAGTCGGTGAGACTTTATGGTAATATCTGTCAATCGACACAACGTATTTTCCGCCGAGAATAATCTCGTGTGCGAGGTACGCATTTCCATATCAGCGACATTTTCCCATACAGAAGTTCGCGAAGAGAAAAATCCCTGCGCGCTCGCCCGACCGAAGCCAACCTGAGTGGCGTGCCGGATCCAGAAATCCATGCGATTCCAGAACCTCTCGACGTTGGACAAAGAACGGATTTTACAGATTTATATCATGGCAAATATTTTATATTACAAAAATTATAAAAAATGGTCGAAGTAATTGAAAATACTCTAAAAATTAAGTTTTAAACTAAATAAAATGTATAAATAATAAATGACAAAAATTGTTCTAATAAAAAATGATATGTTGTGTTGAATTTTTTATCAGTTAAGCTCCTATATAGAAATCATTTTTAGCATTTTCTTTCCGAAAAATATAGATAGAACAGAGTCTCGTAATAGTATTTTCATTTCGAAACTATTTGACTGTTAATTTAACAATATTTCAAATTAAGGGTATTCTGGTCTAAAGGCATGAATTTTATGCGATGTTCGGAGAAGCTATAAAAAGAATGGAAAAAATATTTTTACTAGTTATTAAATAGTGGTCTTGAGAATATTGAAAATAAATAAAATTAAAGTTTTTATGTTAGAAGATGAGGTATCGAAAAAATGACAACTGACGCCATACCCATGATTTCAACTCTCCAAATAATCAAAAGAAGAAATATGATATATATTATCATATTTCATGAAATAACGGCTACCTGAACAAAAAATATTTTTATTACTACTTTTTTGATATTGTCGAGTATTTTAAAAATAGTAAAAATGGTGATTTGTAAAAATCTATGAATATGACTAAAAATTTGAAGTAAACCGGTCCAGTATAAATTAAGAAATCGTGGGTATCGTATCGAAAATGACAGTTTCGAGAAAAGCGCGTTTAAATTTTGCCTATCAAATGAGACAGATAATGACTATCTTTTTCAAATAGCTATATTTACGAAAATTATCTAAATTTTCAGAATTCCTTTCATACACATACTTTCGAGTTAAACTTTAAAAATATCTAAAAAACAAACATTTTAAAAATTCTAAGTCTGATTACACCTAGCTTTTTTTCTTTGTGTAGAAATTTAATGTATGACTATAAAAATTAACATAAAATTTTGACAAAACTCATAAATTAATCAAGTTAGTACAAAGCAAATAACAAAAGTATTAATCTTTCATTTATTATTAATATAGAATAGATGATTATTACTTATTATTCACATTAATGATTATTCTTAATGCTCTGATAATAATTATATATTTCCTCAATTTTCTTATTTCCTTCTACAGAATGATTACACATATCTAGTGTGAAAAACTAGTATAAATGGTTGATTTATTTTTTCAAATCTGACATATCGCTTATTATATCATTACAAATATTTTTAAATATTTTATCTTCCTCTACAGTAAGTTCTAGGAATAGAATAAAAATCAAAAATAAAATATCTTTACGTTTCAACCCTTCATGAATAATGGGTGTATATAAGTGTATGTGCAGGAAAATTTTTTTTTCAACGATTTCAAGAACACGGAACAACCGATTTAAATGATTCAATAAACATTCGATTTCAATTGATTGGGAGACGTATTGAATATTTTTTAGCAAAGGCAGGTTACGTCGTTACGTAGGTACGAGGCAAAAAGAGAAAACATTTTTCTTATAATGATGGGATTAAATTTTTGGAAAGACGAGTCCAGCGGTTTTGGAGGCCCAAACAATTGACATTTGTCTGTCAAAAATAATAATTAAACATGTGCGCTATCAGACTATTAATTTATTAGATATTTAAGAAAAACAAGTTTCCGTTTTTTAACATTTTTAAGCTTTTAAAGAAATTAAATTGCAGTACGGAAAATTCCAGCAATTTGCCATAAGGCACGATGCTATGCACCACCAATCTTTTAATTACTGCTAAATCATCTCTAAGTACAAATGCTATTTTTTGTAATTTCTACGAATTTCGCCGCCGTTTGAGAATTGCGTTCCACTCTGTCAGGTGTATTGTCATGTTTAGAGTCTCAGAAGGGCGCCCACAGGTCCTGTTCGTCGGGGCTACACATTCGTCTAGTCTAGCGAGGCTTCTATTGTGTTTTCAGAAAACGCATTATGTTCTGTATTCCATGGTAAATAACTTCGGGGCGAGCTCGCACACATGTGTAAGTCACACACCGCTATCGAATTCCGAAAAGGAACACTATACAAACATATAACACACCGGAGTTCTTTTTTCCTTCTGCTCGCATCTCTTATCTGTTTGGATAAACTTGTATATCGCACGAGCGGAAAATCGTTTGTGAGCTCCGGTACTCGTATTCATTTATTCATTTCCAATATAGATTTCCATTATTTATCACAGGAGCAATCGGAATGAAATAAATTGAAAACAACAAACTTCCATTTGCCTTTGACTACTAATTTTGTAAAAAAAAACTTCAGGAAAAAAAATTGTAACTTTGTGACTCACATCGTTCTAAAACCGAAATCCAAACATTCTGTCACATTTTTTACTTTTACAAGTAAAAACGATCTGAAACGATCCTAAAAATGTATTTTTTTATGTGCAGTCAAAAAATTATGTTTCTAATTATTTTTGTCAAAACTTATTTTTATGTGAATTATATAGCATTTTTGTTAAAATTTAGT
The DNA here is from genome assembly GCF_003426905.1 of Ctenocephalides felis. NCBI lineage: Eukaryota > Metazoa > Arthropoda > Insecta > Siphonaptera > Pulicidae > Ctenocephalides > Ctenocephalides felis. Next base: position 23,105,376 of record NW_020537324.1, read on the forward strand.
AAAAGACAAATTGATCAAGTAATGTGATATTTGTATATGGTATACTCTCGTGATAGACGTGATAGGTAAAATATTTTTAATACATTTATATATTAAATTAGTTACAGGTATTGTATTTCAATAGTTATTTTTTGGAAATAGAAATTTCTGAATTGCATTTTCCTCACTCACAATTTAACATAAATAATTATTTAAGTAAAATTTATAAAATTGACATTTTGACAGTTGTGAAAAGTTCTAACCAATAATAATTTATTTTTTAGCCATTTTCCGTTTCTCTGCATTCATATTATACTTATCAGTTAATTACTACTAATTCATTTCCGTTGACAAACTGTTAAATGATTTATCAAAATTCGAATAGCCGTTTAAGAGCAGTTTAGTGACACACGGATATATATATATATATATATATATATATATCCATAAATATATTTTATATTTACTTTTATTAATTTTACATTAACATGTCTCTAAGTAACAATTTTATTTGTAAAGTTTTCGTTTACAACGCCACTGAAGAACAGTCAAATTGGGACTCGAAACGTATGGACCAATAAATTCACTTTAAGCAATAAAATTTAGTTTTCTTTATCTTTTTTATATGGATGGATGCCTTTATAGTTTTATTAACATATTTATCACCATCCAAAAAAATTATCGCATATTATCCAAGGGCTGAAAAATGGATTAGTTTAAGCTTCAAAATTGGTTTCAAGATTTGCAAGTTTTTCAATTTCAAGATATATGTGTGTGTGTGTCAAAAACCGTTACTATACACTGTTCAATCATTTAGCAAAACTTTTAGCTGTTTAATGATTTTGGATACTATACAAAGTTGTTGCTTTCCTTATTCCTTATTTGTATAAAACGCCAAATGTTTGCAAGGACAAGTTGTATAAATACTCAGAAATTAATAAGACATTTTATTGAAAATTCCATTCTGCCAACGCTCTAAAGGTTGAATAAAAATGATCTAAAATATTTATGTCTAGTAATAAATAAGATGACAAAATTGCTAACATAGAAATTAACTGCTTCATCCGAAAACAATATTTTTCTCGTAGAAACTGACAAAACAACAGTGAATTCAAATAATATTTTAATTGACTGCATCATAGTTATAAAATTGATATAAACTTTATTTTTAATGAGCTGCTAGTGGTACAAAATGATTCGCTATCGCAAATTTCATCCCGCGGATCTTGAAACTAGGTTAATTATTCCAGATTTTCCTTTCCTCAAAAGTTTCAATAAACTTTATGATCTTTCGGTTATATAGGCTTTAAAACTATCAACACGTCAGAAGAGAGAAACTAGTAAGCCAAACAAAGTATATTGGATGGATTTTAATTAATAATTTTCGAAGTCTTTTGTATATGAATCGCGCGTTATGTTAGAGATAATATACCTTGATTTTTTATATAAATTTATTATGGAAGTAAGTTTTGAAAACGATGCAAAATATATTTTCTGTTTTCGAAAAATTAAGAAGTCGAGTGTTAATTAGTAGTTATTTCTAATACTACTGATTAGTATTTTTATTATGACATTTCACAAATTCACATTCAAAACATAACACAATTCTATTCAAAACTTTGAATTCTGTCTATTTCAATTTTATTCATCTTCAGATGTGTAGTTCCTATGACTATAAGAGCTACTGAAGTGCTAAGTTTCTAGTGCGAATACTATTGAAGTTATTATTAATATTGTGTCTAAAGTTAAATTTTTAAGCAGTGTATACAATTATTTAATAACGATTGTTATTAGAAAGAAGGAAATAAACAGCAAATTCATGAACACAAGCCTTGTGAAATTAATTGTAAAATTGATAATTAGTAATAATTAATATTAACCGTATCTTTAAAGTAGTTAATTCTTACACCAATACACAACGAAATTTGTCTAGGTTTAGTGAATTTAATATTTGAAAGCATTCAAATAAAATATAAAGTATACAATTTAAAATGAACATATAACCTTTTTTCTTTATGTGTTATCAGACAAATACGCTGTCCTCTAAAAAAAACTGCTGTCTAAGCTTCAAGTTACAAGAAAGTAAACGACTAGGGCACCTTGTATAGAGAAATTGCGATATAAAAAATGGACAGCGCAGTGTATAAGAAAATCAACCCTATCTTAACCAGCCGAACAAGAATTCCGAGGTGTCAGCAGTGCCAGTCAACGAGTCCTTGCAGGAGGACTTCTTGTTATCTCTAGGATTGTAACAGCGAGCTGGGAGATATTTTCGAAATATAATCCATCTTGTATAACATTGTTTTATGAAATATATAGCAATAAATTAAGAATCTGCTACACATTTACAAATTACAGATACTGATAATTAATGACTGTACTTTGTTGACATAGAAAAAACTGATGAATACTTATTTATTTTTGAAATTGATTTTGATGTTGATCTTTTCATTATTAATATATAACAAACCGTATACGACGAACTATTCACATGAAATTTATGTATTATTTTATTCGAAAAGTTGTAATTATATTCATACATGATTTGTATAAATTTAAGATTTCTTAACAAAAAATTTTAAGATTTATGTAACTATTTTAAGAATTTCAATAGTCTTTTGAAGTATTATGGTTATAAGATTAAGCTTATAAAGTAAATGTGTTAAAATTAACAATATTAAGATTTTTTCTATACTGTGTTAGTAAATTTTTGACGTAAAGTGACAAAACAAAATTGTAAAATTTCTATTATAATAAAACAATTAAGATAAATTTCGTAATTAAAATTTTTACTACGCTGACTTTCTCACTTAATTCTATGTATTGATTAGTACTCTTCACAATAATTATATTTATTGGTGAATAATCCTGCTTTATATTGCACTTCTTTGGTTAATGTAAAAAAGCATTCTGTACTTTATTACTACTTGTTAATTTATTAACTTCCCGTAGGGCAAGTTATTGTAATGGGCCGAAAATCTAAATTGAAAATTTTTTATATTTCTCGACGTTTTGAAGGTTTTCTGAACATTTTGACATACCTCAGAAAAAATGGATGTGTGTGTGTGTTTGTGTATGTATGTATGGATACAATTTTCCAGTCACGTTTTCGGGCGCACGAATCAATCCTATTGATAGGGAGATGTGCTGATTACTTTTTGGCAAAGGCAGGTCCAGCCATTTCGAAGATACGGAGCTAAATGTGCAAAAAATGGCAGTTTTTGAGAGAACTAAGCGTCTGATTTAAATGATTCAAAAAACTTTCTGCTTGTCTTAACAATATAATTGATTTTGGAATAAAAAAAATTATTTCAGCTTTTTTTCAATTTTTTTTTTCAAAAAAAAAAATTTTTGTATGTCAATTTGAAAATAATTCAAATTTATTTTTAATTTTGATTAAAGTTACTATAAATATTAGACAATGTTACAATATTTATAATAATTTATTTAAAAACATTCAATATTCATCGAACATTTTGTTACTGCACGGGAAGTTCCAGCAACTTGCCTTAAGGCACGATACCATACACGCACTAGTTATTTTTTGAATGATGTCTATATTCTCTTCAACTGCATCTAATCAGTAAATTTTTAACAATATCTCGCATGAATGTTCTAAAAAGATAGAGGAATTCCTACCCTCACCCCTAATGAAAGGGTTACTATAGAAATCGGAACGGGTCACACCGCAAGGGCACCGAACCACACCCTCTCGCACCCCCAGCGCAACGGGGCACACCGTAGCTTGTATTGTTACGTTGTCGGAGAACAATGCTAATAACTCTGGCTTTTGTTTAACCGGCTTACTGGGTTTATTTTAATTGGCATTTTGAATATTTTTGCGGAGGTATTAACGCAAATTTCATTATTACCCAAAATGGTAAATCGCTTTTATTGATTATTGTTTAATTATAATAATCGTTTGCGGTTTTATTGTTATAGGGCCCAGCGGAATAATGTCATCATTCCGTTATTGTCGCCAACAGGTATATTAAATGGTTTGATGGGTGCGTTTTGAGTTTAGGAGCACTTGCGGAATTTTATGGTGGACGGAGTATTTTTGAAATTAAAGACTTATTTTTTAACTTCCTTAAAACATTCGATTCCTATTGATAGGGGGATGTGCTGATTAGTTTTTGGCAAAGGCAGGTCCAACACATACGGAGATAAAGAGCAAAGAGTGCAGAAAATAGAAATCGAGTTTTTGAGAGAACGGAGCATCCGATTTGAATGATCTAAAAAACATTCAATTAGTAATCATTGGGAGAAGGGAAGAGCTAAATGTGCGATATCAGATTGTCCAGAAAAGGCGCTTAAATTCGCGGACTATCAGTCTACACTGTTAATATAGTAGAATTAGTTAGTTAATAGTATACTAAATTAATGTAATAAATGTTATATGTTTACTAGAAAATTTTAAATTGACTAGATTCTTTACACGTTAAGAATGACATTTTCAGGTTAAATTTGACGGTATATTTATAAACAATTATAATTAAATATTATGTGTTTAGCATTGTAAAAATGTTGCAAAATTTTGGCTACTTCTACTGCATCTTGCCTTGTCTAATTAAACAAATCTAAATATTGCTAGAATTTCGTTCTGTGATTCTTTAAAAATTCAGTTAATTTGAATATTTGTATTTCTCAAACATAAATTTAAGATTAGTGTTTTTATAAAAAAATATATAAGAGTAAAAATTATATGAAAGGACATAAAAGAGATTCTAATAAAAAGCTTATTTGAGGTAACGATTTACGTTCTTATTTAGAAGTTATATTCTAGAAAATAATATTAGTTTTACAACTAACACTTCGATATCAGTCTTGTATAATTGTTGCAAAACTAGTGTGTGTTAACTTAAGTAAACATATTTGTTGTAACTTAAGTTTTTTGTCCGTGAATTTTTTATTCAGTTTATTATAATATTTGTATCTCATATAAGGATTATTATAAACTAACTGTTATAGTGATAATTTTTTGGAAGCTAAATTACTATAAAAAATGATGTAATATTGCAATTAATTGCTATTAATAACTTGTGCTTTTATTTTACAATAAATGTTACAATAAAAACAGAGTTAAAAATAATTATGGCTGTGATATGTCTGTAATAGTTTATGGAAGATGTCTGCTATTTCATGAACATTATCAACATGCTCATTTAAAATTTATTAAATGAATTGTTTCAATAGGAAGTTTTAAAATTTGTATTATTACTATTAGTTTTGATATACCATCGTAATTCTGTAAGAGTAGATTGATAGATAATTATGGATTAGATAAAGTACACCTTTATAAAATTTGTAAAATCGATTTTATAGTTTAATTTATTTTAAATGTTATTTTTTAAATTTCATGAAAACGAATATTTCGTGGTAGTTAGGTGCATTTATATTATTATTAAATTCTATTAACACCATTTTGGCTCAAAAGGCACTCTGTTTCGAAAGACAAGTTTTATGCGAATGTCAAATACGAGACCATAACCTCAATAACAAAACTCTAGGGAAACTAAAACACGGCATTCAAAGCATTGTGAATTTAAATTTCTTTCCACAAACTTTATTCCATTGTTGATCTTTATGTTAAGAAAACTTGGTTCAGTTTTACAAAAACTTTCGACGTTCACTAAAAATGTTTTATTGTGTTCACTATTGCTGTTATTATAACTCAGCATTGTTACAAGTTATGTGTTTATTTTTAAAAGCTAATTTAAGTTTTGAGCTGTATGGCAGATTTTGTAAACCGAATCATTTATAGAATATCATTACTGAATATATTATAAACGTTCATCGTATTGAATATATAAGAAAGTTTTATTAGTGCCAGTAATTTAGAATGAGATGTCAACTTTTACTTCAATTTTAGGAGTATGTTAGAATATAAAATACATATAATATCATTATTTTAAACATAATTAGTTGCAATTTTTAAATATTTTTGCTATTTGTACTTTATATGGAAATTTAAATGGGCTAATTAAATGTACATATGCCATAAATACAATCATCTATTATAAAAATTTTAAAATGCTGTAATATTATCGACTAATTTTAAATTTTATATATATTATTTTATGTGAAATTTATCAATCTTTGATAATGTGTCATAAATTTGCCATTACTAATTAGTAAAATTAGATATTTTGATTAATGTAAATAAAATCATATCTAGTTCTATATATAGATTCAAATGAAGAAGATTTAATAATGGAATATATATTTAGTATGATGTGATCATATGTAAATTCTGTTACAGGAGGACACTATATTTTTTATTTGTATAATAATATTAATTGTATTTTAGCTTGATTTATGATAGAAATTTATATTACATAAACCATTATTTGTATATTTCATTTTTATTAATTATGGTTCGCGTTCATGTATGAAAATAATTATTTAGAAACAATTCAATTTTCTTGCAAATTGCGTATAGAATAAATGATCAGAGGTATTATTCTCGATTTTTATCGATTTTTTTATACTCCGATAGATGTTACAACTAGCTCTAAGCATGGGGTAAGTTGTAATACCTCACATTTTCTAAAAATTGTGAAAAAATAACAAAGTTGTTTAATTTATTTCGTAAAAATATAATTAGTGGATTTGAAGATAACTACATGTTTAATAAAACTGTTATAACTAGCCTTTAGCTTCTCTACTATATTTATTGAATATATCTTGCTAAAAGTTAGGCCAAACCAAGAAAGTTTTATAACGTGCGTTTATATATGAAAATAATTTAGTACAAGATGTCCATAACAAGTGTAATTTTATTAGAATATTAAAATTTAAAATGGTATGTAATAAAAACTTGCAATTAAAGGTTGATTCAACTCTATTCAGCATTAGCGTAGTAATAATATGTCAATTATAGATTGAAATTCAACTGAATATTGCGCTGAAAAATCATTCAGTTTCCAGTAGAAACAAACGATTACAGAAGTTAGTAATGCAAGAGAAGAATCAATTTATAAAATACATATATTTTAAAATGTGTTGAGCTATGTATGGTCAATTCAAAAACACCTAGCTCAAAACAAATAGATTTTTATCAATTAACCTCTAACTCCAATCTTACTATCTTA
>NW_020537324.1:23113448-23143189 GCF_003426905.1 Ctenocephalides felis
GGTTGTGTTAAATTCTTTATCAGTTGAGCTCCTATATAGTGATTATTCTTAGCATTCTTATTCCAACAAATATAGATAGAACGGAGTCTCGTAATAGTATTTTCATTTCGAAACTATTTGACTGTTAATTTAACGATATATTTCAAATTAAGCATGGCATGAATGGCATGAATGAAGGCATGAATTTTATGTGATGTTTGAAAGGCTATAAAAAACGGCAATCAATATTATTGCTAGTTATTATAATGTCCCGAGGATATTAAAAATAAAAAAGATAAAAAAAATATAAAGCTTTTTTGTTAGAAGATGATAAGGTAAGGTGATGAATCTCAAAAAATTGGCACCTGACCTTATCCATGATTATATCTCTCTAAATAATCCAATATATATAATATATATATATATATATATATATATATATATATATATATTATTAATCTAGGATAATGTCGCCATCGTATGAAATACGGTCAAGTTAAAATAATTGTTTTTCACAAACAGCGACTTTTTAAACAAAAAATATTTTTATTACAACTTTTTTTGATATTCTCGAGTGTTGTAAAAATAGTAAAATTGGTAATTTGTATATTATCATACTGAAAAGAAATCTATAAAAATGACTCAGTAAATATCAGAAGTAAATCGGTCCAGTCGAATTTGAGAAATCGGAGGTATCGTATAAAAAAAAAACAGTTTCGAGAAAAGGCCATTAAAGTTTTCTGGTCGAATAAGACAGAAAATGGTTATCGTCTTCGGAAAGCTACATTTACAAAAATAATCTAAGTTTGTAGAATCCTTTTGTACACATATGCTTGAGTAAAACTTTAGAAATATCGAAAACAACAAAAAAAACATTATTTTAGAAATTATAGGCCTAAATACACCTTCAATTCAAATGCACGATTTTACACTTATAACTAGCTTTGTTGTCTTTGTGTAGAAATATAATTTATTACATTAAAAATTAACATAAAAATTTGAGAATTAAATGTATATTATTATTTTTGTCACAAAACTCAAATTCAATTAGTGAAAAATGAATGGCATAATTATTTTTCTTTTGTTTATAATTACTATAAAATAGATGATTATTAATTGTTAATTATTAATAATTTTCTCACAATGATTATATTTTCTTAATTTTTATATTTAGAAGATTTAGATCTAAAGAATGATTACACAAATCTAGTGTGAAAAACTAGTATAAATGATTATCAATTTCCATTTATATTTTTAAATCTGACGTATTGGTCATTATATTTAAACAAATATTTCAATTTCGCCTATCTGTAGGTTGAGATTAGGACACATTTTCTGCAAAAATTACTTGGAAAGAATAGGCATCACATTGGACTCAATGGAACACCTGTCTTGGTAATGTTTTTATACCAAAACGAAAGAAGTTCATTCATAATAAATTTACAGAAAAAAAATTTTATTTTCCCAATCAATTTACATATTTAAGTTTATTAGGAATGCAAAGATTAGTTTATAATTTAATTATGTTATGAGATGTAAGCAGTTATTCGAATGGTTCCCGGCCAAATGGTGTAATTCAAAAGCCAATAAAAAAAACTAAAAAATAACTTTTTCTAAGGTAAGTAATATTAAAACAAATCAAAAATGATTTTTTTTGAATAACTTCACGTTTGAAGACCTCATGCACAATTTGGCATACTTTAGAAAATATGCGTGTAAGTGCACGTGTACGATAACATTTTTCTTCAACGATTTCGAGAACACGGACCAACCTATTTGAATGATTAAAAAAATATACGATTTATACTGACAATTTCTAACATACAAGGCAAGAAGTGCAGAAAATGGAATTTCAGTTTTTGAAAAAAGAGGAGTACCCGATATAACTGTTTCAAGAAACATTTTACATGTATGGACGAAATCAAATAATTGATTAAATTTTTGGGATGGCAGGTCAAGCGATTTTGGTGATCCAAAACATTGTCATTTGGCTGTCAAAAATGATAACAGAATGACATATTTAAGAAGAACTAATTATTCAATTTTTTTTTAAATTTAAACTTAAAAAAATTAAATTACAATACAGAAAATTCCAGCAATTTGCCATAAGGCACGATGCCATGCAGCACCAATATTTTAATTACTGCTAAATCATCTCTAAGTACTATTGCTATTTTTTTGTAATTTCTACAACTTTCGCTGCCGTTTGAGAACTGCGTTCCACTCTGTCAGGTGTATTGTCATGTTTGGAGTCTCAGAAGGGCGCCCACAGGTCCTGTTCGTCGGGGCTACACATTCGTCTAGTCTAGCGAGGCTTCTATTGTGTTTTCAGAAAACGCATTATGTTCTGTATTCCATGGTAAATAACTCCGGGGCGAGCTCGCACACATGTGTAAGTCACACACCGCTATCGAATTCCGAAAAGGAACACTATACAAACATATAACACACCGGAGTTCTTTTTTCCTTCTGCTCGCATCTCTTATCTGTTTGGATAAACTTGTATATCGCACGAGCGGAAAATCGTTTGTGAGCTCCGGTACTCGTATTCATTTATTCATTTCCAATATAGATTTCCATTATTTATCACAGGAGCAATCGGAATGAAATAAATTGAAAACAACAAACTTCCATTTGCCTTTGACTACTAATTTTGTAAAAAAAAAACTTCAGGAAAAAAAATTGTAACTTTGTGACTCACATCGTTCTAAAGCCGAAATCCAAACATTCTGTCACATTTTTTACTTTTACAAGTAAAAACGATCTGAAACGATCCTAAAAATGTATTTTTTTATGTGCAGTCAAAAAATTATGTTTCTAATTATTTTTGTCAAAACTTATTTTTATGTGAATTATATAGCATTTTTGTTAAAATTTAGTAAAAGACAAATTGATCAAGTAATGTGATATTTGTATATGGTATACTCTCGTGATAGACGTGATAGGTAAAATATTTTTAATACATTTATATATTAAAATTGAATTAGTTACAGGTATTATATTTCAATAGTTATTTTTTAGAAATAGAAATTTCTGAATTGCATTTTCCTCACTCACAATTTAACATAAATAATTATTTAAGTAAAATTTATAAAATTGACATTTTGACAGTTGTAAAAAGTTCTAACCAATAATAATTTATTTTTTAGCCATTTTCCGTTTCTCTGCATTCATATTATACTTATCAGTTAATTACTACTAATTCATTTCCGTTGACAAACTGTTAAATGATTTATCAAAATTCGAATAGCCGTTAAGGAGCAGTTTAGTGACACACGGATATATATATATATATATATATATATATATATATATATATATACATAAATTTATTTTATATTTACTTTTATTATTTTTACATTAACATGTCTCTAAGTAACAATTTTATTTGTAAAGTTTTCGTTTACAACGCCACTGAAGAACAGTCAAATTGGGACTCGAAACGTATGGACCAATAAATTCACTTTAAGCAATAAAATTTAGTTTTCTTTATCTTTTTTATATGGATGGATGCCTTTATAGTTTTATTAACATATTTATCACCATCCAAAAAAATTATCGCATATTATCCAAGGGCTGAAAAATGGATTAGTTTAAGCTTCAAAATTGGTTTCAAGATTTGCAAGTTTTTCAATTTCAAGATATATGTGTGTGTGTGTCAAAAACCGTTACTATACACTGTTCAATCATTTAGCAAAACTTTTAGCTGTTTAATGATTTTGGATACTATACAAAGTTGTTGTTTTCCTTATTCCTTTTTTGTATAAAACGCCAAATGTTTGCAAGGACAAGTTGTATAAATACTCAGAAATTAATAAGACATTTTATTGAAAATTCAATTCTGCCAACACTCTAAAGGTTGAATAAAAATGATCTAAAATATTTATGTCTAGTAATAAATAAGATGACAAAATTGCCAACACCTAACCGTTACTATACACTGTTCAATCATTTAGCAAAACTTTTAGCTGTTTAATGATTTTGGATACTATACAAAGTTGTTGCTTTCCTTATTCCTTTTTTGTATAAAACGCCAAATGTTTGCAAGGACAAGTTGTATAAATACTCAGAAATTAATAAGACATTTTATTGAAAATTCCATTCTGCCAACGCTCTAAAGGTTGAATAAAAATGATCTAGAATATTTATGTCTAGTAATAAATAAGATGACAAAATTGCTAACATAGAAATTAACTGCTTCATCCAAAAACAATATTTTTCTCGTAGAAACTGACAAAACAACAGTGAATTCAAATAATATTTTAATTGACTGCATCATAGTTATAAAATTGATATAAACTTTATTTTTAATGAGCTGCTAGTGGTACAAAATGATTCGCTATCGCAAATTTCATCCCGCGGATCTTGAAACTAGGTTAATTATTCCACATTTTCCTTTCCTCAAAAGTTTCAATAAACTTTATGATCTTTCGGTTATATAGGCTTTAAAACTATCAACACGTCAGAAGAGAGAAACTAGTAAGCCAAACAAAGTATATTGGATGGATTTTAATTAATAATTTTCGAAGTCTTTTGTATATGAATCGCGCGTTATGTTAGATACCTTGACTTTTTATATAAATTTATTATGGAAGTAAATTTTGAAAACGATGCAAAATATATTTTCTGTTTTCGAAAAATTAAGAAGTCGAGTGTTAATTAGTAGTTATTTCTAATACTACTGATTAGTATTTTTATTATGACATTTGACAAATTGACATTCAAAACATAACATAATTCTATTCAAAACTTTGAATTCTGTCTAATTCAATTTTATTCATCTTAAGCAAATGCATAACATATTTTTCATATTAGATGTGTAGTTCCTATGACTATAAGAGCTACTGAAGTGCTAAGTTTCTAGTGCGAATACTATTGAAGTTATTATTAATATTGAGTCTAAAGTTAAATTTTTAAGCAGTGTATACAATTATTTAATAACGATTGTTATTAGAAAGAAGAAAATAAACAGGAAATTCATGAACACAAGCCTTGTGAAATTAATTGTAAAATTGATAATTAGTAATAATTAATATTAACCGTATCTTTAAAGTAGTTAATTCTTACACCAATACACAACGAAATTTGTTTAGGTTTAGTAAATTTAATATTTGAAAGCATTCAAATAAAATATAAAGTATACAATTTAAAATGAACATATAACCTTTTTTCTTTATGTGTTATCAGACAAATACGCTGTCCTCTAAAAAAAACTGCTGTCTAAGCTTCAAGTTACAAGAAAGTAAACGACTAGGGCACCTTGTATAGAGAAATTGCGATATAAAAAATGGACAGCGCAGTGTATAAGAAAATCAACCCTATCTTAACCAGCCGAACAAGAATTCCGAGGTGTCAGCAGTGCCAGTCAACGAGTCCTTGCAGGAGGACTTCTTGTTATCTCTAGGATTGTAACAGAGAGCTGGGAGATATTTTCGAAATATAATCCATCTTGTATAACATTGTTTTATGAAATATATAGCAATAAATTAAGAATCTGCTACACATTTACAAATTACAGATACTGATAATTAATGACTGTACTTTGTTGACATAGAAAAAACTGAAGAATACTTATTTATTTTTGAAATTGATTTTGATGTTGATCTTTTCATTATTAATATATAACAAACCGTATACGACGAACTATTCACATGAAATTTATGTATTATTTTATTCGAAAAGTTGTAATTATATTCATACATGATTTGTATAAATTTAAGATTTCTTAACAAAAAATTTTAAGATTTATGTAACTATTTTAAGAATTTCAATAGTCTTTTGAAGTATTATCGTTATAAGATTAAGCTTATAAAGTAAATGTATTAAAATTAACAATATTAAGATTTTTTCTATACTGTGTTAGTAAATTTTTGACGTAGAGTGACAAAACAAAATTGTAAAATTTCTATTATAATAAAACAATTAAGATAAATTTCGTAATTAAAATTTTTACTACACTGACTTTCTCACTTAATTCTATGTATTGATTAGTACTCTTCACAATAATTATATTTATTGGTGAATAATCCTGCTTTATATTGCACTTCTTTGGTTAATGTAAAAAAGCATTCTGTACTTTATTACTACTTGTTAATTTATTAACTTCCCGTAGGGCAAGTTATTGTAATGGGCCGAAAATCTAAATTGAAAATTTTTATATTTCTCGACGTTTTGAAGGTTTTCTGAACATTTTGACATACCTCAGAAAAAATGGATGTGTGTGTGTGTGTGTTTGTGTATGTATGTATGGATACAATTTTCCAATCACATTTTCGGGCGCACGAATCAATCCTATTGATAGGGAGATGTGCTGATTACTTTTTGGCAAAGGCAGGTCCAGCCATTTCGAAGATAATACGGAGCTAAATGTGCAAAAAATGGCAGTTTTTGAGAGAACTAAGCGTCTGATTTAAATGATTCAAAAAACTTTCTGCTTGTCTTAACAATATAATTGATTTTGGAATAAAAAAAATTATTTCAGCTTTTTTTTCAATTTTTTTTTTCAAAAAAAAAAATTTTTGTATGTCAATTTGAAAATAATTCAAATTTTATTTTTAATTTTGATTAAAGTTACTATAAATATTAGACAATGTTACAATATTTATAATAATTTATTTAAAAACATTCAATATTCATCGAACATTTTGTTACTGCACGGGAAGTTCCAGCAACTTGCCTTAAGGCACGATACCATACACGCACTAGTTATTTTTTGAATGATGTCTATATTCTCTTCAACTGCATCTAATCAGTAAATTTTTAACAATATCTCGCATGAATGTTCTAAAAAGATAGAGGAATTCCTACCCTCACCCCTAATGAAAGGGTTACTATAGAAATCGGAACGGGTCACACCGCAAGGGCACCGAACCACACCCTCTCGCACCCCCAGCGCAACGGGGCACACCGTAGCTTGTATTGTTACGTTGTCGGAGAACAATGCTAATAACTCTGGCTTTTGTTTAACCGGCTTACTGGGTTTATTTTAATTGGCATTTTGAATATTTTTGTGGAGGTATTAACGCAAATTTCATTATTACCCAAAATGGTAAATCGCTTTTATTGATTATTGTTTAATTATAATAATCGTTTGCGGTTTTATTGTTATAGGGCCCGGTGGAATAATGTCATCATTCTGTTATTGTCTCCAACAGGTATATTAAATGGTTTGATGGGTGCGTTTTGAGTTTAGGAGCACTTGCGGAATTTTATGTTGGACAAAGTATTTTTGAAATTAAAGACTTATTTTTTTACATTCTGATTTGTGAAAATCCCTATGTTCAATCAATTACATTCTCAAATAGTTAATAGTATAAGAATAATAATAATGGGTAGTACTGCCCTAGGGTTGGTCCGTGAGCTTAGTTGAACTCCAACTCGATTCAGGGAAGAATAGTGTGAGGGATTTGCCATTTAATTTTCAATTAGAAACATATTTTCGATTTATATTTTCAAGTGAAAATGGTCATCGCTTCTGCGGGATATCAGGTTGTCCAGAAAGAGGGCTTAAAATTGCGAACCAGTCTACACAGTTAATATTATAGTACAATTAATTAGTTAATAGAATACTAAATTAACTTAACATTATATATTTACTTGAAAATATAGGATTGACTAATTACTTTACACATTAATAATTACATTTATTTTCAGGTGAAATCTGACGGTTTTATATAAACCCTATAAAATAAATCATTTATACATTATAATTATATATTATGCGCTTCACATTCTAAAAGTGGTCAAATAGACTTTAATATGATGAACTTGATGATGAACATTGTATTTAATGTTCGAATGCTTTTTTTTAGCTCTTTTTTTCAGAAGCGAAATTCGTGCAGCTACTATGATTATTATAAAATTACTATCCTTTTAATATTAATTATGAATAAGCTTGACAAGAGCCTGAAATAATATCTATTATTAATGATTACGGCTTGCTTATGAATAAATAAAATAAAAATGCGCATAATTTTGGCTTCATCTGTTGCATCTTGCATTGACTAATTAAGAAAATGTATCTAGAAGGTTCTAACTGTTTTGTGCTTTATATTATTATCCAATTTTTTTTTTTGAGTTTAATATTGTAATATTACTGTAAAATTATAGAATGTCTACTTAAGTACATGTGCTTAAACGTTTCTAAAATTTTGTACCGTGATTTTTCAAAAATTCACTTACTTTTAATATTTGTATGCTCTAAATGGATATGAAAAAACATAGAAAAGGTTATGCCATCTTAAAATATTATCTTACGTTCTCATTTAAAAGTTATATTAAAAATTATAGAAAAATATATAAATAGAAACATTTTTACACGACATTATTAGTTTTACAGGATTTTAGTATATTTAGCACATTTAGTTTTCTTGGATTTTAGTCTTGTATAAATAGTGCTAATTTATAGCTTGTTAATTTAAATTAGTTTGGTACCTTTTGATGAATGTAATTTTTGTATCTTAAATTTCTAGTATTTTTTGCTCTGTGATTTTATAATTCAGTTCACTATGAGGTTTGTAGGTTTTATACATAAATTAGGAATCATAATATGAACAACAAGAAAAATTTTATGGATTATATAACAGATGTAATTATTTGGAAAAATCGCATTTAATGTTATAATTGCTTGTTAATAAAATATTTTGTTTTATATTACAACGGTGTTTCAACAGTATCTTAAAAAATAATCATAATGATTAATTTATATATAAAAGTTTCATATATTAATAGAAGACATTACTGATTTAATGAATATTATCGAAATGCTTATAAAATTTCAAACTATTATATCATATGGTTTAAAATTCAATAATACTGTAGTAATTTGTTATATTATTAGTAGTAGTGATATGCCATCGTAATTCTGTAGGAATTGGTTGACATATTATTATCTTTTAGATAACGTAGAACATCTTTATAGATTTTTTTTGCAACCAATTGCAGTTTTAAATTATCTTAAATTTTAAAACTTTTAAAATAAAATTTAAATTTCACGAAAAGAATTAGTTTACTTGTAGGCCACTTTTCTGGAAAAAAATTAAAAACTTTATATTAATCTGTATAATATTTAAGTTAATTTAAAATATTACAAATTCCTATTAACACAGTTTTGGCTCAAAAGGCACTCTGTTTCGAAAGACAAGTTTTATGCGAATGTCAAATACGAGACCATAACCTCAATAACAAAACTCTAGGGAAACTAAAACACGGCATTCAAAGCATTGTGAATTTAAATTTCTTTCCACAAACTTTATTCCATTGTTGATCTTTATGTTAAGAAAACTTGGTTCAGTTTTACAAAAACTTTCGACGTTCACTAAAAATGTTTTATTGTGTTCACTATTGCTGTTATTATAACTCAGCATTTGTTACAAGTTATGTGTTTATTTTTAAAAGCTAATTTAAGTTTTGAGCTGTAGGGAAGGTTTTATAAACTGATTTTTTTATAGAATATGATTACTGAATATAATATAAACGTGCATCATATTGAATAAATAACAAAGTTTTACTGGTTCCAGTAATTTAGTATAACATGTCAAACACTTCGAGTTTAGGAGAATGTTAGAATGGTATGTATTGAAATCTGCTTATGAAAATTATAGATTTTTAAAAGAATTAGATGATTTTTTAAATATTTTTATTATGTTATTCGCAATTTATGTGAAAATTTAAATGGCGTTTTATACATATGTAAACAAGCCTGCATAATATTGTCATAATAGCTACTACCTTGGAGGCCGATGCAACAAACAGAACTGTGCAGGTGCGTCATTTTTAACAGATAATTGATCGATCCATTATACAGATGAAACATGGAAATTTATTCATTTTAAAATTCGGATTTGCATTAGTTTTATTGACAAAATTTACATTCTGTGTTTTATTTTCGTTTTTCTCATCTTCTAATAACCAGTTACAACCAATATATTTTTGTTACAAATTAAAGCAAAAATGAATCTTGTAGGGTTAAAAGGTTGCGAGTAAAAGTTAATTTTACTCAAATGTAGAATTAAGGTAGTAATGATATGGTAATTCTTTTTAAAATTTTGACTGAATATTGTAATTAAAATTTCATAGAAGAAATAAATAATTACCGAGGTCGTCTATAATGCAAAACGAAAATCCATTTATATAATGTATATATGTAATGTAAAATAAGTAGAGTAGACTCAATCAAAAAAATAACTTGCTCTAAATAAATACATTTTTATTATTTTATTAATTATCTTTTAACTCCAATCTTACTATCCTATGTTATCTTACTATGTAAAATTCATAATTTATATATATATATATATATATATATATATATATATATACATATATCGTGTAGTAGGTATGCAAAAATATACAGTTAAAAACATCTGAAGAACTTTTCAGGATATCTATTATGAGTTATATAGAGCGCCAAAGTGTATAATGGATGAATGCAATGCCAATAAGAGCCCCGGCAGAAAATATACGAGTATTTCAGTTTCAGAAAGTTCAAATTTGCTCTCGAATACACTTCGAAACCGTTCATCATTAAAGAGACAATGCGAGCGTTGCAAAGAAGTTTTTTACAATCAGAAAAAGTACGCTTTGGAAAAAAGTATTCGAAGGTTTACAAGTCACTTCCTGTAATAAAATTTCCGAAGCACTCGATGTTACTATAATCAGTTCGGAGAAGTTTCCCTTTGCATTTACTAGTTAGAAAATTGTTTTCGAGTGAAATGTGAAAGGTCATGATTGTATATCGTTATATCCGGATTTCGTACGAATAAATTGATTTCGTATGGAAGTATCTGTAAATGACATAAATAAACCAATATATAAGGGATTTGTACAGGCGAAGGTAAATTGACACCGGCATTAAGAAATTGGTGACAAACGTAGATTGAGCAGATAATTAGAGTTTTTTTTGATAATGCGATGAAGTAATAAGGAAAAACTCATGCAAGGGACATTGCTAATACATTAAAAATTTCTATATAAACCACAAATTTTCAGTATAATATTATATGGATTCATACACAATTATTGTGTGAATTTTTATTATGATTTTCTAGAATTTTACCTTAAAAACAGTGAATGTAAAATATTATAAATTGTTTTTTCAAATATTTAGTAAGATTGCTTTAGTTAAATTTGCCAATTCTAACATATTAAAATAAAATTTGTCAAATTTACCATTAATGATATTTTTTCAAATCGTGACAAAGGAGTCAAAACGTGCTATTGAGTATTTGTACCAAACAAATTGTTTACATGACAATTTGAATTATTTCAGATACATTGGCTAAGTGTATAAATTCAATCAGGCATATTAAATTATAGAAGAATCTACAGTAACTATAAAAACCTGTTATGTAATATAAAATATTTATTAACTACTTACGAAAAAAAAGTTCACTAAATTTTATTTCATATCAAATTCATAAATATATGTGCCTATGATTTAGATTATAGAGTAATATTAATTCATTTACATTGCGATTTTTCTTCTTGAATAAGATTCAGTAATTGATGTATAATAATTATCAAATTATTTAGATTATATATGTATATTAAGTTTCTATGATATATTATTTGTGTCATTTAGTGTGATATCACTGAGTTCGAAACTGCCTACCATTATAGATTAATTTGTAATAATGATATTTGATGAGTAATTTAACTGAATGCTGAACAAATCAATAAATATGATACATGATAATTTATCGTATAAAGTTCCAATATTCCGAGTAAACGATATTAATTTAAATATGTTAGAGTGCTGCTGTTAAGAACTCTACATATGTCGAACATCGTGTGCTAACAAAATTTAAACTACCTTCAATATATTTTTGTAATGTTGTCAACGTCAGTAAATTTAATGTAATGTTGTAATGTTTAATGTAATGTAATGTTGTCAACGTCAGTAAATTAAACTTATTAATTATGTCTTTTTTATTTTCTTACAAATAACTTGCAGTAGGAAAAAGCGGTACAAGAGAAGTCATTATACTGTTCGGAAAAATTGGGCCTATGTGGACAACATTATAAGATACTTTTATCTTTTAACTTATTGTACAAATTAACTTAAACAAATAGTATGTACAATAAAGTGCATGACTATACAAAAAATAAACTATTTTAAAAATCTATTATATTTTTATCGTTATTGAGCATTTTATTAATGAGATATGATCGTAAACTGTGTACCATTATCTATTGCACATGATTGATATTATTTAATTATTATAAATACAAAGGTGAAAATTCTACGATAAATTAGAAATGTTATGATAACACTGTTTTCACAAGTTTTTTATATGAATTGGTAGTATCAAACTGTCAAATAGCTAAGTATTTGCTGTTCGATCAGGCGTTTTAAACAGAAAATTTAACTTAATGTAACATCAGAAGGATGCACCTTCGATGAAATTGTTATTTAACATTTGTGCGCTTTAAAAGTTAGGTTTCATGTGTAGTTTTACAATAATAATAGCATAGTCTTTTCCCCGCTTTTTGCTTGTAATTCATACAGAAATAGACCTGTAGTCGATAATTGACCCCAAAATTTCAAATTTACAATTTATATATATATATATATATATATATATATCTTGATAGTTATATATATATATATATATATATATATAAGATATATATATCTTGATAGTATATATATATATATATATATATATATATATATATAAATATATAAATATATATATCAAACATAACTCTGTATATGTTATTAATTTCAATTAAAAAATATTTGCTATGAAATATAAAATCACATAAATATCATTTAGTCATGTATTATCTGCAGTCACGAAACTGAGGCTGCCTCAAATTTACAGAATCGAAATTACTTCTCAATTATTCTAGCTGAACCAGCCGTTGTGGACCTAATAAAGATGTGGGCTAGTACTAACTAGTCTTAACCTCGGCCAAGCTTGATATTAAGCAGTACGATATCAAATTTCCACTGGAGGTTATATATCTCACATTTCAGCTCAAGTGAAAATTGCCTTTCGGGGGCATTGCTGCATCACATACATAACAGCACAATCAAAATACATATCTAATATATATTTACTAATATGGTAATAGTAAAAGAATGGTTAGTCGTGCCTCAATAAATATTAAATATTTTCAAGTGGATCATTAAATATAATCTCTCCTTAGGAAAATAACAGGTTAGGAATATAGGATATCAAACACAGCTCAAAGAATACGTAACTCTGATCAATGTTATAAAAAAAACTAGTTTTATTATTAATATATAATAATACTCCTCAGTATATTTTTGACTAAGATAACTCCTTAATATGTAACACCTTGTTTACACACGTTAAGATATAGTAAACACATGAAACCGCTCAATGCGATAAAAAATTAATGTATTTAAATCATATAACCTATATAATTTACTTCCTAAAATAATATTACACATGACAATGAAAAAATTATCTTATCTAACCATTTATTACCAAAATTGAACAAAGTGTTTATTTTTTTAATTTTTTTTTTTAACTCAGTTTTATTTAGCAACCAGAAATACATAATGATTCCTATGACCTAAAATGACAATATTTAAGAGCAATGCCTAAAAAGAACTCCAATGAGAACTTCTCGGTTTTACAATTAATATGATATTATATTAGACCTAATCTAAGACTAAGTCTAAAGGCCATTGTCGTTTCAATCTCCTCATGCCAAAAGGTTGAGTAATGTCAACTATAGATGGGTTCTATAGATGGTGTTTATTATCAATTCAATTTGAATACAAATTTTGAAGTTTAAAACGTTTGTTCGACATGAGTTAATCAATAAACGTCATATCAAACATAAATTACCGTACATGTATCAGAATTTCGATTAAACAATATCACTTCTGCGATATATATTATCACATAAATATCATTCGATCCGGAATCGTCTGTATACACGCAACAGACGTTGCCCATCGCGCGCAGTCGAATTAGACACGTTCGCAGAATTGATCGCGAGCTTTGAGCTTTCAATAAATGTTTACGCTATATCAATAAAGGCATCGTGTCGTGTTAGTGCCTATCAGTGATCACGCACTCAATTCCCGACCTCTCCTCATAAGAACGCCGATGTACAACTGATCGTACATTGGGAATAGAGATCAACAAAGCGCGTAAACTGACAGATCGGAGGCTCATCCGAAAAACCAAATGGTGCCGCCAGAGATTTCGTATTAATATTGAATACTATCTTTGCGAAGAACGGAAAGCAGGGCAGGCAAATAGGGGGTTGACATATATTTAATAGGATATGTGCAGATGTGTCTCTAAATTCAACCTGAATTATACAGGGTAGGAGACGAGGATATCTCTATATTGATATGGTATAATATTCGATACTAGTATAACAGTAAAGTGACCATACGTCCCAGTTTCGACGGGACAGTCGCAGATTTCTTCCTTGTGCCCTGGGTTTTTCTAATATTTGTCTCTGATTTAGATCTTATGTCCCGGATTGTCTCGGGATTTCAAATAGTATAGATCTAAATTGTATCTTCGCCCTTACTTGATCTGAAAGGGGGTGGATATGCTTATTTGGCCTTATTTCGACTAGTAATAGTGATTATTATGTTGAATAATGATTCAAGTATAAGTACCCAAAATAATTATGGCTGCTCTTAATATTATCAAATTGTAATTAAACCTTTCGCTACGAGTGCCATCCATGGACGACATTCTTTCTACTACCTGTATTTAGGAGTGGTGTACGTAGACGGCATCCGCCTGACTTGCTATGGACAAGAATTTCTATGTCGGTATTTGCTTCAGAATTTATTACTATGAGTTAAATTATTGCTAATTCTATTTTCTATTGTAACTTTTCAACATATTTTTGTAGATAAAGCTAGAAATGTCCTAAAATGTATCGCTGTATCTGATCCATTTATTATTACCACAAATGACCACGCTGTTCCGTATAGCAGGGACACTCCTGCGGAAAACACTCGTCCCATATCCACTTCTATAAAGTCATAAAAAAATTCTTAAAAATTGCGAATGACCTTTACAGACCACTTTTCTATATAGTGATATGAAAACAGAAATTGGCAAACGACATTTACAAACTAAAGATGGTAAGCAGAAATCTTCAATTTATTCACAAAATATCAACAATGTTCTTTAATTCAGATTATTATTTTATGGTAATAATTTTCGCATGATTTTATTCTGGCCGGAACCATGCTGATGTACAAAGTTTCAGCAAAATCTCAGGTGGTTAACTTGATATTCGCTCTAGCTAAACTTTATCGAAATTTCGTAAACTCCAAACTATACAAATTGTAACATAACATAATTATTTCTCATAAACTTGCATAATAAAATATAAATTTTAGGAATAAGGATATTCTTCATTTTTATATATCAATAGTTAATATCTGTGAACAGCTGTAATCAATTCCTGTGTTCAGAGTGATATCTCTTTTCCTTGGTGATAAATCGATTCATCTCAAATTTTGTCTACTTGAATTAGTATTCATGTTTTTTCGGTATAATAATTTGTATCTAATATACATAAAAATAATAATTTTATAGAAGAAAGCAACATTTATATTAAGGTAATAGTAAGTACTGTTTGCAGAAATTATATTTAATCAAATTTACGCACATATTATATACGACATACATATAGAAATGGGGGATTACATTGAAAATCAGTTTGACATTAAAATTCCAAAACTAGCCATTTACTTGCATTCACATGTAGTTCACTAAATTTTTCACGTCATCAATCATAAGTGTTTTTACCTATTAATATAATTTATTATTACTAATTCAGATTTAGCAGGCATTTAAGAAAAAATGTTAATGTCGTATTTACTAAATTGACCAAATCATTTTTTTCAAAAGACAATAGGACTATTTACATAGATAAAATTTGGCACTCTTCTGCTAATTCTAAAGAAACGGATCGACCGCGCCCATTGTCTCGCTTAACAAACTAAATAGAATCATACGACACATACACGTACACATACTCATTCATATACCCACGCTCTTTTTTGGATTTAGGGTCAAAAGATTCAAAATGATTTAAAACATCGAGAAAAGAGGAATTTGAAAAGATGTATTTTCTGGCAAAAACATAAAATTCTCATTTAGTTGCATTCAAATAGTGGTGCATTGCGTTGTGTTTTAAGACTAATTACTGGAACTTCCCATATCAATTTTTTCTAAATATTACTATTTTTTAGAATTAAAAAAACAAGTGAAAATTCTAAAATTTTGGAAAAAAAGAGGAAGCGTAGGTTCATCACTTAGTAATTGTGTTGGAATAACTTCATGTAATTAAAAGTAACATACATTCATTGATTGATGGTATTCTTTTTACTTTTTCGCTGGCGATATATTTCATTCTTAGAACAGCTGTAATATCTGTTTTGCCTAAAAAATATTTTCCATTTTAATAACTCCAAAGATTTATAGAAACAACGAATAATTAGAAATAATTTCTAATCAATAAACTTATTGTTTTTTTCAAGGAACAGGGTAAAAAATTATTGTTCTGATTCAGGCATTTTTCATTAAATCATTTGTACTACGATGTAACTAGGAAATGTTTATTTTTCTATGCCGATTTCCTTATTAATATCGGTAAGCATACAACGACAGATCTCTATTCAGATACACGATGGCCAATCACTATCGACCCGTATAGAAATGATCTCATCGAGAGTGAATGATGAACAGTTCGTAATGGACTTCCGTTGCATTTGTACGGATTTACACCCTAGTCGCGCCTAGAGAAGTTTCACTTCAAAATTTCTTTTCTGATTTTTTTGTGATTTCTACAACTTACCCCACGGGAAGTTAAATATATACAAGAAGCAATGTACAAATATACACATGTGTGTTCATATAATCGTTACTAAGCACCGGAAAAGGATATTGGTAGCTTCCACTCCACACATCTGTAGCAAATAGTGTTAAAGCAGTGTGATCAATTATGTCCGAATCTGTACCGAGCGTTCGATCATCCCGCGACCCGTGGCCCTAATGCGAACCTAACGTAATAATAGGCTTCGCGTTGCCTGAATGTGCCATTCAGCTCGGATTTCGCAACAAAACGGCCCCAGAGAAAGTACGGCCGATTCCGCATTAGCTAAACCTATGTATTTGTGCAAATTAAATGTATTTGTGCCACGTATGTTAGTATAGTCCACACAAAAGGCTCACTCTGTTCCGTATAATGATTTTACGGTCATTTACGTGTACGGGATGATATTTTTCGCAGTTTTAATTGCTATACGTAGGCGACTCGAGAGGATTTGTGAAAGGATTGAAGTGATTAATTTTGTACTGCCCCTGCTATTGAAGCCGACAATGACAAAAATGTTGTTTTGATAACATGAGTGAGTAATTAAATAAAGGTATGAAATTAATTAAAAATTAATTTTTTTAGTCTTGCTTAGAGTATTTATCCTATGTTTAGGGATCGATTCTGTCGCATAACAAAAATGTTTTCGCAAGGCCATGCTATAAAGAACTTTCCATAATAATATTGGAAAAACCATGCGATAGCTGTGCAGTCAATCCAATTTCCCAGGTTGTCTGATAGAAAACATAACCTAGAAGCAGTACAAATATCAAAACACGATGTTGCATAACAGTGTATTTCTGATACAGCTCCATAACATAAGAGTGACGTTGCAGTTTATGTGTAAAACGCCACAATGAACAGCAAATGCATGATATTTTGACAGTATTCAATATGATTCATTAACATAATGTATGGAAGCCGGAACGTAACATGACCTTGCCATAACAGTTTTCTGTTATGTGGCAGAATCGGTACCTTAGTCTTTTATTCTATAATCTATGATACCATTTTCATAGAACTGAAAATACTACTCCATGTTACAAGTTATTTGTCATAGGGTAGAAGAGGCACAAGAATTTAATTATATATATATATATATATATATATATATATATATATATATATACTTATGACTTTCAAGAAATATTCAGTTTTTTTATCGTAGGGTAAGTTATAGTCTTCATCCGAAAATCGAAAATAAAAATGTTTGCGTATCTTTTACGTTTTAGAGGTTTCTGAACAGTTTGGCATACCGTAGAAAAGTGGATGTTTGTGTGTGTGTTAATACAATTTTTGGTCGATGTTATCGGTAGCGTCGCTTAACCGATTTGAATTATTCACATTTCTATTGACAAGGAGTCGTGCTTATTAGTTTTTCGTGAAGGTTGGTCAAGCCGTTTCAGAGATATAGAGCAAAGAGGGCCAAAGCAAAGAATGACAATTATGTTTGCGACAAAATGGAGCATCCGATTAGAATTACTTCAAAAACGGACTTTTATTTCTTATAATCTAAACTTTTATTGAATCTTGTGGCCATTATATTTATTATATTATATATTTGCCATTCACCTCATGATTAAAAACTTTACTTTATATCACTATTGCACTAATTTCAATATTTTTTCTGTATCTCTATATTTTACATGGTCATTTACGAGTTTAGTTTCATAATTTGTCGTTTTAATTGATGTACATAGAAGACTCGAGGGGATTTATGAAATGATTAATTTCATACTGTTGGCTATTGAATCTGACTATGACAAAAATGTTGTATAGGTATCACGAGTGAGCAATTTAATCCTGATAAGTATTGATTATAAAAAGCACCCTTGATATGAATCATTTATTTGTTTGAGCAAATGAAACTGGAAACTTTTATTGAATCGCATTGTTGAACCTTTATCATGGACCTTTTTGTCAAAAACACTACCAGTATAGAGCTATTGAGCTTCTGCCAATCTATTTTATCTATCTCACTACCCAATAAATTGTAGATTCGGGAGAACAAATACAGACCCCCAAGGGCGAGCACAAATATATATGCGACTTGAGTATAAACAAACAAAACTTTGGATGTATATATATATATATATATATATATATAGGTATATATATACACCATATAGGTACTATGATATGCGTACAGATATAATACAAATATGAAAATTAGTGAGACATGTGTTTTTTTCATATAGTTATTGATAAATGTTATGTAATGAGAATCTTTGATCAATTCAAATAATATGTTGAAACATAAATTTTAAATTTATTTGAAATTTACGCATCATTATTAATATTTATCATTAAAACATATCACGTGCTTTTAAAGAATGTAAACTTTGTCATTGATTATTTGAACTATTGAGACGTGATATTTAGTAAAAACTACTATTTAAATAAAAATCACTTTTTTGATATATTCATTTTCATTTTTTGTAGATAATTTTGATGGCAAAGGCGTTAGGTTTCAAAAGGTAATTTTGAAAATCTAAATTTTTTTCATTATTCATTATTCCAAACCTGTTCGCTAAGAGTATGAATTCCATTATTATAAAAATTTCATCAAAACAGTACTCTTTTTTTTCAACAATTAATTACGAATAAGTAGCTCAGGTCACCTTTACCAAAAACTCATTGACACAAGTTCCAACTGATTCAAACTGTTTTTAAATTTTCAAATATGTTAAACTTTGGTGTCAAGCGATCCAGAATGACTTGGAGCGTCAAGAAAAAATTAACAAATCAAATTTCAGGGCTATAACATCGACTAACTTTGAGAGCCATTACGGCTAAGGTTTATACAAAAATCGACATTTCAGAAAACCGGTTATCGAATTGTGCATTTCCCAGAAAACTGGTTTTTTATATAAAATTTTATAAAAAATCAATTTTTGCATTTTTGTGATAACAAAAAAAAATATCGCCATATTTAGTGTGATTTAAAGCAGTTTTTGACTGAATTTATTTAATGCTCAATTTTATGAATAGTAAAAACAAAATTAATTTTAATTAGTAGAACAAAGAAATAATATTTGATCTGAATTAAATAATTTTGAAAATGATTATTCGTTACTCATGCATCATTTTCACATATGAGAATATAAATTTTATATGATAGTGAAACAACAGATGTCAAATAAATAAGAATAATACATTTTCAAATAAAAAGCTTTTGACTTTTGATTAAATAAAAAAAAATAGATACATATTGATACATACTTGTTAATGTCAATTTTAGTTCTAAAAACAATTCAACAAAACCCCGAGTTTATTCTATTTAGAACAATTTTGATTAATTTCAAATATTTAATTATTTTTTGGTTTATTGAAATATGATTGCTAAAAGCTGAAGGTGTCTTTCGACTTGTTATTTAGAAGTGTCCTTTGTTTACTCACAAAATTTCCTGAAATAAAAAATACCTCTTACTTGCAACAGAACTACTATGCTTAATCGTTTTTACAGCGTGAGATAATAATTATGAAAATCCAATAAATTTCCATCCATTTTGTTTTTTTTTTATTTGTGACTTTTATGGCAAAACTCTCTTTTTAAAGATTGAGTAGAGCAATTTACTCCTTCAACATGAAGTCATATTGATCTAAATTAATACTTCTCTGGGAACTATAACAGACTGATATGATTCCAAATTTTATCGAACCCATATGATTTCAAGTATCAAATTGCTTGCTTCCATCTAGTATATTTGTCATTTTTTATTTATATAGTAAAAACCGATTTTTTCCGCTAAAACCGGTTTTTGAATTTCATAATTTTCGTCAAAAAGCCGGTTTCCAAAACCGGCTTTTGAAAACCGATAAACCCTAGTAATGGCAGATATACCAGTGTACACAATTTGCTAATTTCGAATTCCCATTAATCAAAATATTACCCTTGAACATACATTTCCGAATTCCTACGCAGTAAATCAAACGGTTGCATCGCACTGTATTATCACAGGTCATAGAATTCACGTTAGCGTAATCAGTCACGTTTTATCTGTTTCTTGGGCGCCTCCCTAAATAGAAGTACGTGTGTGTAGCATTCGGTCTTGGATCACGGCCCGGCTTCCCCTATATTTGCTTTCTTAGTTCCAGGGTAGAGTTCTAACCGACAGCCAGATATCGAAGCCAATAACAGATGTCTGCGTTCATTTCATGTTTAATTCAAACCCGTTCATCACAAAGAAGGATTCGTTCGCTCCATTAATCCACAGATCGTTGTTTTCCACGGATCTCTCCTCCTGCGACGTGTGCACCGCGTGCGTGAGTCCTATAAGTCCTACTTAATGAGCCCTGGCACGATATGTTTTACTATAAACGAATTATGTTGGATAGATGTAGGTACTCCATTTTTCTGTTAGGTTGAACCATTTAGGGAATATCAACAAATATTTCAAGCCAAAATTGATAAGATAAAATAGTGCACGCAATACTGTATATTTTTTTGAAGTTACAAATATACCATAACGTAACACTTTCGCATGTAATTTTGTAATTACAAATACATTTTTTGGCTAAAATATTACAAGTTGTGAATTTTTTTGGAGTTAGTTTCATAAACTTGACGATATGTGTATACATTTATAAATAAAAATTCAGTGTTTGCAGCTTCTCAAATTTTGACGATATGTGAAAATTGTGTTTGATGAATTTCTATAATTAAAGCA
The DNA here is from genome assembly GCF_003426905.1 of Ctenocephalides felis. NCBI lineage: Eukaryota > Metazoa > Arthropoda > Insecta > Siphonaptera > Pulicidae > Ctenocephalides > Ctenocephalides felis. The sequence goes on from NW_020537324.1 coordinate 23,134,934, forward strand.
CAATTTCCTTATAATATTTTAGGGTGTTTTGCTTATATCTACTGATTATACAATCGTAATATCAAGCAGTAGCAATATGAATTTTTATTACAGAATATAAATAATCTTAAATATGTTTCCAAGCGAAAATAGCGTTTCCCGAACATTGCTGCACCGAACTGAACAATAACTCAGAGCTCTATTAGATAAATTATAATAATAAAACTAGTGGTATATGGCATCGTGTCTCAAGGTAAATTGGTGGACTTCCCGCACCGTAACGAAATGTTCGAGTAATATTAAATGTTTTCAAATAGACTATTATAAATACTGTATAAATATTGTAAAAGAATTATATAAACTGAATTGCAAAGTTGAAATTATTTGTTTAAAGTATATTAGAACTTCAGTTAGAATTAAAATAAAAATCAGAATTGTTTTCGATGCACAAAAAAAATATTGTTGAAAAAAAAATTTAAACATTTTTTTAAAGCAATTATATTGTTAAAACAAGCAAAAAGTTTTTTGAATCATTCAAATTGGATGCTTAGTTCTCTGAAAAACTGCCATTTATTGCACATTTTGCTCGGTATCTTCAAGACGACTAGACATGCCTTTGCCAAAAAGTAATCACCACTTCTCCCGATCATTACGAACTAAATGTTTTTTGGATCATTTAAATCGGATGCTCCGTTCTCTCAAAATATCGATTTCTATTTTCTGCACTTTTTGCTCCGTATCTCCGTAACGGCTGGATCTGACTTTGCCAAAAACGAATTAGCACATCTCCCCATCAATAGGAATCGAATGTTTTTGAACCTACCAAATCGGTTCATCCTTGCGCCCGAAAAGGTGGATGAAAAAATGCCGACATACAAAACACACACACACACAAACACACATCCATTTTTTCTGAGGTATGCCAAAATCTTCAGAGCCTTCAAAACATGGAGAAAAGCAAAAATTTTCAATTTCGATTTTCGGCCCATTACTATAACTACCCTACGAGAAGTTAATATTATAACCAAATATGAATCGATCAAGTTACTTAGATGACAATTATATTTTTTTGTTAGCTGTTTTGAGAAACACGAAAACATCGACTAAAAATCAAACTTTGTCTTACATATACGTACACCACCACATACATACATTTATTTTACATTTTTAAATTTAAGAAACTTATTTTATTTTTTTTTAAATAATTCAGAATAACTTGAAACGTTAAGAAAATAAACTTAGCCAATTGAATTTTTTGTCCAAGGTTATTATTAAATTAGTTTTTGATTTCTCTGATAAATTTTAATGAAATAAAAGCAGTGGTTCTGTTTTTATCACACCACGAATAATATTTTATATTGTTTATATTATTCGTTAACTCTAAGTTTTTAAACTGTGTTTAAGCAATAATTAGTTGTTTTATGTTATATTCTTACAAAAAATAAAATTGAAATGATATTAGAGTACTAAACATATTTGATTCTCTGGAAGTTTTAGCTCTTAATATTAACTTTAAGATAGTCCTCACTCCAATCAAAGTTTCTATGAAAATAACATCGGTAAAATTTTATTTGTTTTATAATTTTAACAAGTATGTCAGAATTTTGATAATAACATTGTATTTGCTTATTTTGATCGTAAATAAAAATTTTTTAACACAAAATTGATATATTTCATAAAATATACATATTTACTTAGGAAGAAGAACCAAGAAATTTTGGTTGGACTACCTTAAAAATAATAATAAGAGCTGAAACTTCCAGATTTTTATAAATTTGAAAACATTTGAGCCCCTGGGAGCAAGAAAATTCAAAAACATCTATATTAAGGACCACCTTAATATAAATATAATATGCCAAATGGAATTGATAACCGCTGGATTACCTTCCAAAAGCACGAAGTAAGGAATTACATTACAATAGCTTAAAAAACTCTAAGGAAGAATAGTTATATTTTTTATTCAATATTTTTCTCACAATATATAAGTATTATGGTAACATGAGCATGCTACAATATCGTGGCTTGCGTCCATAATTTAACGCATATAAAAACGCTATTAAGGAGAACTACATTTCTACTTTCGTGTGGGCTAACATAACTGTAAGTTGAATACGAAAGAACGCTGATTGTTCTCTTATTATATTTTCATAATGCTCAGAGATCAATACCTTGTTGTAACACGTAAGGAAAGTTCCGTATTTTAGTTTTGTAACGATTTTTGATGATATACTAGGTAATTGTATCAAAAGTCAAAAGTACTATTAGGAGTCAGTGTATGATTCACAATAAACTGTTTCAAAAGTATTTCTAACAAGCATAGTTACATATAATTATTATCGTAGCCGTTATATTTTAATAATAGTAGCCTAAAGGAAAATTTGTGAGTCTAGGTATTAAATTAAATTAAATCAAAGTAAAAGTTTAGAATAAATTTCCATTTCACACTGTAATGTACAAAAGGGTAATTTTCCATGGAAAATGTTATTGATGACAATACGCTAGTCAATCGTTCCAAGGACTATATAAATGATGTATGAAAATTGGAATTTTATAATAGTTTAGTAGTTACTGAAACTATAATTACAATAGCCACAATTTAATTTCAAAGCCCTAGTTGAAAAAATGATTTATTGGTATAAATTAAATTCGTGTTATTTATTCAAACGTAGTATGAATATTGATAAATCAACAGCAATTTTTAAATTGATTATGGAAACATCAAACAACAAAAATATTAATAAAATATTTGTAGAAATTTTATTTATCAGAAATAATACAGGATATTAATTTATATATCTGCAAGTGTTGCATGCAGACTAAGTTTTGAATAATATAATTGACAAGACAATTTGATTACAAAAACTCAAATTAATAGTTTTCAATTTTTCTTATGGAATTTGTATCACTCAATATTCAAAAGACTTTGAAAGTTAAATTCTTATTAACTACGCTATTTTGTATTAGTATTAGTAACCCAACGGTTGTCCCTTTCTGAAATGTTTTTTGAAGTAAAACTTCTTTAGGCGTGACTTGGGTGTAAATCCGTATAAATGCAACGGAGGTGCGTTACGGCAGATTAGATAAGATAAGCGTCGAGTGCCAATGATTCGTCATTCGCTCTCGATGATATCATTTCTATACGGATCGATTGTGATTAGTCGCCGCTTATGTGAATAGAGAATTATCGTTGTATACGTACCGAAATCAACAAGGAAATCGACATAGATAAATATATATTTTAAGTTACATCGTAGTACAAATCTTGATTTAATAAAAAATGCCAGAATCAGAAGAATATTTTACTCTGTCCCCCGTAAATATTTATAATGAAAATAATAACACAAATGCAGCATTTGCGCCGGTATGAAACATAAGTTTATTGAAATAATTTCCATATTATTCGTAGTTTATATAAATCTTTAAAGTTATTGAAATGAAAAATATTTTTCAGGCAAAACAGATATTACAGCTGTTCAAAGAATGAGATTATATCGCCAGTGAAAAAGTAAAAAAAATATCAGTCAATGAATGCATGTTAATTTTAATTACATGAAGTTCTTCAAACACAATTATTATATGATGAGTGAAGTTGCAAAAACAATATTTCTTTAGGCGTTGTTTAACATAATCCATTGTGTGAACAAATATTATAGACGTTATTAATCAGCAATTACTAAATTTCTCTAACGAAGGTTCTCAATGCTAATTACAATGACAAACCGATCATGTCATATTTAAAGTATGATTTCAATTACATTATTGTTTTTAAATATTATACATATTTTCAATGCTATTATAAATATACAATTTATAATTCATCATTATATAAATGTGTGAAATGGTTAACACTAAGTAATATGTGCATCGAGTATTACCCTATTACTAATAAACATTATTATTATTACAATCTATAATTTATTATTATATAAATGTGTATAATGGTTGACAATAATAAATATGTGCATCACAGGTATTACCACATTACTAATGAACCTTATTCAAAATTGTTATAGGATGTCTATTTTTGCAAAAAGCCATCCTGTACAGTAGAAAATAAGTTTTACTTCAATCGCGTGTGAACCTTACGCGAACTCTTTTTATTATTATTGTTTAGCAATGAAAAGAAAAAACTATTTTCACTTCGAAACATATTGACCAGTAAAAACAGATGTTAATACTAGCAGTTTTAATATAATATGGTTTTTATAAGCAGTTCATTATATTTACTCATGTTTGTATTATCTTACACAAATTTTTATTATCTCTTAAATTCAAATCAAATTCGCACAAAAATCCAACGCTTATTATAAAGGCTATAACCTTTTCGTCGACAACACTTTAAGGATTTTACTTTTTCCACATTATATTTTCCAATACGCCTCGAAACATGGTGTTATCTGCATCAAATTTTAATAAAATCAAATTTACATTTTAATTTATAGAATATGTTATTAAAACATTATGTAAATTTCGACGTCGCAGACTATTCTGATATACGCGTTTCGTATACGTGGCGGTGGCACTATGTGCTGCGGCATTATTAAAAATGTAGTACAATAGTGGGAGTGCTCGACGGAAAGTCTTCGCAAAGTTATTCAAGTAGCAAGATATTGCTGTTACAGAAACAATAGACATATATTTTCCAGGAAATATGTTAAACCATGTCATATCAGACGGCATGATGTAATATGAATACAGTCGAACGTGTTTTTGCGTTTCTTTTTGGCAGTTTTAGGTGTTGGTATTTCTTCTGGGTACATTCTTCTGACGTACGATTTCTTGTTCAATTATAAGTTTAAAAATCTGCCTGTATATATACGTATTAAGTTATACTGTATGAAACACGGATTTGTCGGTATAATTTCTGTATTTGTTGCAAGTACTTATTACAATAACGATTTGTCACTATTGTTAGGATTTTGCTTTAGCGAAGGAGGTATTTATAAAGAAAACTATCAACTTTTACAAAGATATATTTCGGACAAACAACAATTATATTTGATATATGATTAATGCGTTCAAATGTATGCCACTGAGGTTAGGAACAGAGTGCCGGCCTTCACGTCATCCTAGAGGCTCCCGTTCGAGCCGGAAATATTGCCCATAGAGCTCAAATATAGAGCGGTATCCTGAAGGGTTGTAGTTCACGTATTCCATAGAGTGACGGTAGAGTCCGTCATAGAGTCCGGTTCCATAGAGTCCGGTACAGCAAAGTGTTGAATATAAGGGTGCTGACACACAACACCATAGAGGGATGATGAGTCCATAGAGCATAGATAAGTGAGTAATTAAATATAAGGGTGCTGGCGCACAACATTCCTCCCTCCTTTAGGAGATTATAGTTCTTACCAAATTCAGACATTTATAACAAAACATGAACTATAATCTATATGAAATATTTACATGACATGGCAAACATTAAGATTTATATAAAAATTGGAAAAACATTATCATTTAAAAGTAGAAAAGTATTATAACTAAAAATTTAAAATTGAATCACATTATAAATAAAATTAAAATTTTAAAGTTACTTTTTGTTAAAATCATTACAGTCAAAAATTAGAAATTAGAAAAACATTATAATTAAAATTTTAAAGTTACTTTTTGTTAAAAGTATTACAGTCAAAAATTAGAAATTAGAAAAACATTATAATTAAAATTACAAATAGGAAAAGTATTACAATTAAATAGTAGAAATTGAAAACATATTTAAAATCAGAGTTTAGTTTAAATTAGTTATTAAAATACATAAAGTTGAAGTTATAATTGAGTAATAACAAACATAATAGTATTGGAAAAAAATTTAAATGGTATCAATGAATTTTTTAATTCTATTGACATGAACTTTCACCTGCCTCCGCCCGCACAACAAAGTGTAATTCACGTCTGAATTTTTTTTGTTAAAATAGTATAAGGTCCTGTCCAAGGCATTTGTAACTTTTTAGACTTTCCTTTTTGGATTGTCTCATTTGGATTTTTTAACAGAACCTGATCACCAATATTAAATTCAGTCATAGTTGTATTTTTGTCATAATATAATTTGGATTTATTTTTACTATCAATTAAAATCTTTCGTGCAACTTTATTTGCTTTTGGAATTCTATTTTTAATCTTACTAGCATAATCATCATATGTATATTGGGAATCGGGAATTTGGAATGGCTTCGTGGGAGTGTCTGTAATTACAATTGGAAATTTATTTGATTTGTAATTTTTATTTCTTTGGCAAATCTCGCAATTTTTTATATAAGCCCTTAAATCTCGTTTGAGATTTGACCAATTATATTTCAAAACAATTCTTTGAAAGTTCGTTTGAATCCTTGATGACCTCCTAGTTGTGTGACATGAAATTCTCTAAATAAAGTTTCTTTATCACTCGGGGTAAGAATGTTAGTTAAAGGATAATTAAGTATATGTATAAGTATATTGGTATCTTTAAAAATAAAACGAATCATTGACTTTATTTCAGACCATTCTACGATATCTGATGTATTTACTAAAACAGGTATAGCAATCGTATTGACATTGTGTTGTAAACATAAATCTTTTAATTTAGATAGGGAATTGAATAAAATTTCAGAAGACGTACTGTCGGATTCTGTGACTCTAGTAACTAAATAAAAAATGAATGAATCATTATGTTTGATAAAAGCAACTTCGCCTAAATCTTTATTCTGAGCTTGAAGTTCATTAATTTTATTAAATTTTTCCTTAAATTTGGAAAAAAGAAGATCAGAAGTTGTAAAGTTCTTTGGTATACCAATCGAAAATGACTGGTGTGAAAAAATATCAGTATTTACATCAACTACATTTTTATTTATAATAACGTTATTTTCTAATGCTCTTTTAAAATCGTCATGAGATTTAGAACCGGAAAGCACGCAAATTTTTCTTAAAGCATCGGCGTTAGTATTTACAAAGTATTTAAAATTATGGGGAGATAGTAAGGTATTGCCGATAAAAACGCTACTTTTAATTCCGTTTTTTTCTATAACTCTTGTATCATTACTAAATGTAGACACCTGCACTACAGATTCAGTGCAAGGTTTTAAACTAGTTAGAGTATTTGTAAAATTTAAAGGCAAAGAAACCCTATTGAAATTAACTAAAGATTCTTTAATATTTATATTTCCATTGAATTCTTTCAAGAAATCTAATCCTAAAATACCCTCACCTCTAATGGGCACTGTATTATCGACTATGTAAAAGCTATGACTTATAATTCTATCACCTAATCTAAATTTTATAATAATCCTACCTATTGCATTCACACTATTTCCAGATACACCATATAATTTGAGCTTATCTTCATTTGTGTGATCAACTCTTAAATCATTTTGTAAAACTGAAAGTTTAATAACACTCACTTCTGCTCCCGTGTCTACTAATAAGTTTATACGATCGATTATTGTACTCAAACATTCAATATTTACAAAAGCTAGATTTTGTTTTGAACTATTAATGCAAGAAAGGTAAGCCTTTTTTAGCTCACTTACGTGGCTAGAAGAATTATCACTTGTGTCTGGAAAAACTTTACTGGTACTAGGTGCACTTTCATCGATAGCCCTATCTACGATATTTATTTTAGGTTTAAATTGTTCATTATGGATACGCTTCCTACAATCAGAAATACTATGACCTAAATTTTTGCAGTAATCGCATGTTATTGGAATAGATTTAATATGGGATGTGGGACGAAAGGAATATTTATTAGGAGTAGGCTTTTTAAAATTTGATTTGAAGCTTTTGGATGAATTTAATAACTTTTCTTCCTCAACGGCTGCCGAAATTGCTAATTCTAACGTCTTTAGTTGTTTAGCCTTTATTAAAATTTTTAAATCATGATGTAGGCCCTCTTGAAAAATATGTAATGCTTGATAATTAAGTAATTTTGAGCAATAAACATTGGAATCTGGTATTTCAATTTGTTTTATAGTTGCATCGATCAACTCCCTTAAAATATCTTGTAACCTTAAACCAAAATCCCTAGCACTTTCATTGAAACCCTGCCTACATTGATTGAACTCAATTTGAAGAGAAGAAACAGACCTATTATCTAAATAAAGCTCTTCTAAAGCAGCTTTAAGCTCGTCAAAGTTTTCAAATTTTCTATACTGAATTGCCTGCATGGCTTTTCCTTTAATTTTTATATATAAATGTAGTCTAATAATGCATCATGATCACTTGATTTAACAACTTTAAATGCATACGTGCAAGAACGAAAAAATTGATCAAGCTGTAATTTGCTTGAACCGTCAAAGCAATCAATAGCATCCA
>NW_020537324.1:23144189-23209311 GCF_003426905.1 Ctenocephalides felis
TTTTTTCAATATTCAATTTGCTAAAATATTTTCATAATTTCCAAAATTGTTGAAAAAAAATTCAAAATTCCTAAAAAATCTAATTTTTCTATTCTGAGCTTTTCAAAATTTTAAATTTAGGTGCGGAAAGTTTCAGCATTTATTCTTAAGGCACGATGCCTTGCACCACAATTTTTTTATTATTTAAACTATATTGAGGTATCATAAACTAAACAAAAGAACTCAAAACAAAAAAAAACTACCAACATAATAAATACTTTTTTTTCAGCATGACGGAAGAATTAAGGCAAAAGATGAATATATATCTTTTGTCTTTTTTGAAATCTTATTGTTAAAAAATTCTATATTTGTTCTTTAGTTATTATTTGTTAGATAATGGTGGTAAAACTTTTACATTCGTACCTTTTTTTCTTATAATCTAAACTTTTATTGAATCTCGTAGCCTAATATTTACCATTCACCTCACGATTAAAAACGCTACTTTATATTACTAATGCACTATTTCCCAATATTTTATCCATATCTCTATATTTTACATGGTCATTTACGAGTTCAGGTTCATAATTTGTCGTTTTAATTGATGTATATAGACGACTCGAGGGGATTTATGAAATGATTAATTTCATAAAGTTCGCTATTGAATCCGACTATGACAAAAATGTTGTATAGGTATCACGAGTGAGCAATTTAATCCTGATAAGTATTGATTATAAAAAGCACCCTTGATATGAATCATTTATTTGTTTGAGCAAATTGAAACTGGAAACTTTTATTGAATCGCATTGTTGAACCTTTATCATGGACCTTTTTGTCAAAAACACTACCAGTATAGAGCTATTGAGCTTCTGCCAATCTATTTTATCTATCTCACTACCCAATAAATGGTAGATTCGGGAGAACAAATACAGACCCCCAAGAGCGGGCACAAATATATATGCGACTTGAGTATAAACAAACAAATCTTCAGGAATGTATATTATATATATATATATATATATATATATATATATATATATATATATTACAGGTATATATACACCATATAGGTATTATCTTACGCGTACAGGTGAAACACAGGTTGAAATTTACTGAGACGTGTGTTTTTTCATATAGTTATTAATAAATTTTATGTAGTTAGAATATTTGATCAAATAATATGTTGAAACATAAATTTCAAATTTATTTGAAATTTTCGCATCATTATCATTATCCATCATGAAAAATCACGTGATTTACAAAATGTAAATTTTGTTATTGATATTATTATCGATTATTTGAGCGATTGATACGTAATATTCGCAACAAAGTAATATTTAGATAAAAATTAAATTTGATTTAGAATTAATATTTTGTGATATATTAATTTCTATTTTCTGTAGAAAAGTTTGAAGGCATAGACGTTTGGTTCTGCGTTCAAATCCGTGGTTTGTGGAACCTGATATCAAGCAGCATATGGTAGGCATATCTTACATACGAATTAAATTCAATGAAAAATTTTATTTGTGAATGTAAGAAAGTTTATTTTTATAAAAAAACTATCTGTGCATAAATCTTAATTTTTATTGATAAAAAAATTAATTTCCACATCTTGGAAAGTTCATGCAACGTGCATTAGGGTAAAATTGCATTTATATCAACATATTTTATACAGTGAAAGCCTCAAAATATTCAAACAACTTGACAATACATATTTTTTTTTCTATTCAAACACTGAAAATATAGGTACATTTCCTAATAAAGTTATTTTATGTAGTCAAAAATATTAATAAATATAGAATTGAACCAATAAGTTGCTCTTTGATGAACATTAGTTAAATAAAACGAAACAAATACTAAATAATTCATAGAATATACAGATTGTAGTCATAGACCTTATAATACATAAGCTTTGTGATTTTGGTTCTTATGGAAATAAATAAAATATTTTCAGAAAGCTGTTCAAAAATTAAAGCAGTATTGTTTGATTAATAGCAAACTAGATTAAAATCTATTTTAGACTACATTACAACGTTTTGGATAAAATAACTAGATCCAAGTGGTATTTAGCTGTAAGGCAAATCAGCCTGGGATTGGTAAATTATCTACAAACTTCAAATCATCAATATATATATATATATATATATATATATATATATATATATATTGGTTTCTTTTTAATAAACATAATTTTAAATTCTAATTTTACATATTCCTACAAAAAATGTATATATAATTCTGTAATATTCAATATTAAATAAATTAAAATATTTAACTAAATTCTTCTCTCTGTATAATTGATTCAATAAATCACTTCTATTTTTTTAAATCTGGAAATACTAGAATTATATTTCAAGTCCAACATCATTTCCACATTCAAACAGTTTTGAAGAGATTCATAATAATATTTATTTATAATAATTGAGTCACTTCTAAAATTGCGACAACAGAACTTTGAAATTCTAACATTTTTTCTAGTATTACAAATCTATAGATTTTTTTTAAATTTAACAATTTAACCACTTGTTTTAGAGTGTTCGTTAAGAGTATAAACTCCGTTATTATAATAATTTCATTAAAGTAGTAATCTTTTTTTTTTTCAGCAATTAATTACGAAGAAACTACTGAGTTGTTTTTTTCCAACATGACCTTGTAGTATGTCCCTTTCCGGGCGACTATTGTAAATTCATCAAATTTATTGAATGTCCTTTACTGGAACAGTTGTAAATAAAAGAAATAATAATAAAAAAATCAACTTTGGTGTCAAGCGATTCAGAATGACTTAAAACGTCGATACGTAACAAGTCGAATTTCGTGGCGAAAACATCGACTATTTAACTTCGAAAAGTAATAGCAGAGTTACCAGTATACATAATTTGCTAATTTCGCATTCCCATTAATCAAAATATTACCCTTGAACATACATTTCCGAATTCCTACGCAGTAAATCAAACGGTTGCATCGCACTGTATTATCACAGGTCATAGAATTCACGTTAGCGTAATCAGTCACGTTTTATCTGTTTCCTGGGCGCCTCCCTAAATAGAAGTACGTGTGTGTAGCATTCGGTCTTGGATCACGGCCCGGCTTCCCCTATATTTGCTTTCTTAGTTCCAGGGTAGAGTTCTAACCGACAGCCAGATATCGAAGCCAATAACAGATGTCTGCGTTCATTTCATGTTTAATTCAAACCCGTTCATCACAAAGAAGGATTCGTTCGCTCCATTAATCCACAGATCGTTGTTTTCCACGGATCTCTCCTCCTGCGACGTGTGCACCGCGTGCGTGAGTCCTATAAGTCCTACTTAATGAGCCCTGGCACGATATGTTTTACTATAAACGAATTATGTTGGATAGATGTAGGTACTCCATTTTTCTGTTAGGTTGAACCATTTAGGGAATATCAACAAATATTTCAAGCCAAAATTGATAAGATAAAATAGTGCACGCAATACTGTATATTTTTTGAAGTTACAAATATACCATAACGTAACACTTTCGCATGTAATTTTGTAATTACAAATACATTTTTTGGCTAAAATATTACAAGTTGTGAATTTTTTGGAGTTAGTTTCATAAACTTGACGATATGTGTATACATTTATAAATAAAAATTCAGTGTTTGCAGCTTCTCAAATTTTGACGATATGTGAAAATTGTGTTTGATGAATTTCTATAATTAAAGCACAATTTCCTTATAATATTTTAGGGTGTTTTGCTTATATCTACTGATTATACAATCGTAATATCAAGCAGTAGCAATATGAATTTTTATTACAGAATATAAATAATCTTAAATATGTTTCCAAGCGAAAATAGCGTTTCCCGAACATTGCTGCACCGAACTGAACAATAACTCAGAGCTCTATTAGATAAATTATAATAATAAAACTAGTGGTATATGGCATCGTGTCTCAAGGTAAATTGGTGGACTTCCCGCACCGTAACGAAATGTTCGAGTAATATTAAATGTTTTCAAATAGACTATTATAAATACTGTATAAATATTGTAAAAGAATTATATAAACTGAATTGCAAAGTTGAAATTATTTGTTTAAAGTATATTAGAACTTCAGTTAGAATTAAAATAAAAATCAGAATTGTTTTCGATGCACAAAAAAAATATTGTTGAAAAAAAAATTTAAACATTTTTTTAAAGCAATTATATTGTTAAAACAAGCAAAAAGTTTTTTGAATCATTCAAATTGGATGCTTAGTTCTCTGAAAAACTGCCATTTATTGCACATTTTGCTCGGTATCTTCAAGACGACTAGACATGCCTTTGCCAAAAAGTAATCACCACTTCTCCCGATCATTACGAACTAAATGTTTTTTGGATCATTTAAATCGGATGCTCCGTTCTCTCAAAATATCGATTTCTATTTTCTGCACTTTTTGCTCCGTATCTCCGTAACGGCTGGATCTGACTTTGCCAAAAACGAATTAGCACATCTCCCCATCAATAGGAATCGAATGTTTTTGAACCTACCAAATCGGTTCATCCTTGCGCCCGAAAAGGTGGATGAAAAAATGCCGACATACAAAACACACACACACACAAACACACATCCATTTTTTCTGAGGTATGCCAAAATCTTCAGAGCCTTCAAAACATGGAGAAAAGCAAAAATTTTCAATTTCGATTTTCGGCCCATTACTATAACTACCCTACGAGAAGTTAATATTATAACCAAATATGAATCGATCAAGTTACTTAGATGACAATTATATTTTTTTGTTAGCTGTTTTGAGAAACACGAAAACATCGACTAAAAATCAAACTTTGTCTTACATATACGTACACCACCACATACATACATTTATTTTACATTTTTAAATTTAAGAAACTTATTTTATTTTTTTTAAATAATTCAGAATAACTTGAAACGTTAAGAAAATAAACTTAGCCAATTGAATTTTTTGTCCAAGGTTATTATTAAATTAGTTTTTGATTTCTCTGATAAATTTTAATGAAATAAAAGCAGTGGTTCTGTTTTTATCACACCACGAATAATATTTTATATTGTTTATATTATTCGTTAACTCTAAGTTTTTAAACTGTGTTTAAGCAATAATTAGTTGTTTTATGTTATATTCTTACAAAAAATAAAATTGAAATGATATTAGAGTACTAAACATATTTGATTCTCTGGAAGTTTTAGCTCTTAATATTAACTTTAAGATAGTCCTCACTCCAATCAAAGTTTCTATGAAAATAACATCGGTAAAATTTTATTTGTTTTATAATTTTAACAAGTATGTCAGAATTTTGATAATAACATTGTATTTGCTTATTTTGATCGTAAATAAAAATTTTTTAACACAAAATTGATATATTTCATAAAATACATATTTACTTAGGAAGAAGAACCAAGAAATTTTGGTTGGACTACCTTAAAAATAATAATAAGAGCTGAAACTTCCAGATTTTTATAAATTTGAAAACATTTGAGCCCCTGGGAGCAAGAAAATTCAAAAACATCTATATTAAGGACCACCTTAATATAAATATAATATGCCAAATGGAATTGATAACCGCTGGATTACCTTCCAAAAGCACGAAGTAAGGAATTACATTACAATAGCTTAAAAAACTCTAAGGAAGAATAGTTATATTTTTATTCAATATTTTTCTCACAATATATAAGTATTATGGTAACATGAGCATGCTACAATATCGTGGCTTGCGTCCATAATTTAACGCATATAAAAACGCTATTAAGGAGAACTACATTTCTACTTTCGTGTGGGCTAACATAACTGTAAGTTGAATACGAAAGAACGCTGATTGTTCTCTTATTATATTTTCATAATGCTCAGAGATCAATACCTTGTTGTAACACGTAAGGAAAGTTCCGTATTTTAGTTTTGTAACGATTTTTGATGATATACTAGGTAATTGTATCAAAAGTCAAAAGTACTATTAGGAGTCAGTGTATGATTCACAATAAACTGTTTCAAAAGTATTTCTAACAAGCATAGTTACATATAATTATTATCGTAGCCGTTATATTTTAATAATAGTAGCCTAAAGGAAAATTTGTGAGTCTAGGTATTAAATTAAATTAAATCAAAGTAAAAGTTTAGAATAAATTTCCATTTCACACTGTAATGTACAAAAGGGTAATTTTCCATGGAAAATGTTATTGATGACAATACGCTAGTCAATCGTTCCAAGGACTATATAAATGATGTATGAAAATTGGAATTTTATAATAGTTTAGTAGTTACTGAAACTATAATTACAATAGCCACAATTTAATTTCAAAGCCCTAGTTGAAAAAATGATTTATTGGTATAAATTAAATTCGTGTTATTTATTCAAACGTAGTATGAATATTGATAAATCAACAGCAATTTTTAAATTGATTATGGAAACATCAAACAACAAAAATATTAATAAAATATTTGTAGAAATTTTATTTATCAGAAATAATACAGGATATTAATTTATATATCTGCAAGTGTTGCATGCAGACTAAGTTTTGAATAATATAATTGACAAGACAATTTGATTACAAAAACTCAAATTAATAGTTTTCAATTTTTCTTATGGAATTTGTATCACTCAATATTCAAAAGACTTTGAAAGTTAAATTCTTATTAACTACGCTATTTTGTATTAGTATTAGTAACCCAACGGTTGTCCCTTTCTGAAATGTTTTTTGAAGTAAAACTTCTTTAGGCGTGACTTGGGTGTAAATCCGTATAAATGCAACGGAGGTGCGTTACGGCAGATTAGATAAGATAAGCGTCGAGTGCCAATGATTCGTCATTCGCTCTCGATGATATCATTTCTATACGGATCGATTGTGATTAGTCGCCGCTTATGTGAATAGAGAATTATCGTTGTATACGTACCGAAATCAACAAGGAAATCGACATAGATAAATATATATTTTAAGTTACATCGTAGTACAAATCTTGATTTAATAAAAAATGCCAGAATCAGAAGAATATTTTACTCTGTCCCCCGTAAATATTTATAATGAAAATAATAACACAAATGCAGCATTTGCGCCGGTATGAAACATAAGTTTATTGAAATAATTTCCATATTATTCGTAGTTTATATAAATCTTTAAAGTTATTGAAATGAAAAATATTTTTCAGGCAAAACAGATATTACAGCTGTTCAAAGAATGAGATTATATCGCCAGTGAAAAAGTAAAAAAAATATCAGTCAATGAATGCATGTTAATTTTAATTACATGAAGTTCTTCAAACACAATTATTATATGATGAGTGAAGTTGCAAAAACAATATTTCTTTAGGCGTTGTTTAACATAATCCATTGTGTGAACAAATATTATAGACGTTATTAATCAGCAATTACTAAATTTCTCTAACGAAGGTTCTCAATGCTAATTACAATGACAAACCGATCATGTCATATTTAAAGTATGATTTCAATTACATTATTGTTTTTAAATATTATACATATTTTCAATGCTATTATAAATATACAATTTATAATTCATCATTATATAAATGTGTGAAATGGTTAACACTAAGTAATATGTGCATCGAGTATTACCCTATTACTAATAAACATTATTATTATTACAATCTATAATTTATTATTATATAAATGTGTATAATGGTTGACAATAATAAATATGTGCATCACAGGTATTACCACATTACTAATGAACCTTATTCAAAATTGTTATAGGATGTCTATTTTTGCAAAAAGCCATCCTGTACAGTAGAAAATAAGTTTTACTTCAATCGCGTGTGAACCTTACGCGAACTCTTTTTATTATTATTGTTTAGCAATGAAAAGAAAAAACTATTTTCACTTCGAAACATATTGACCAGTAAAAACAGATGTTAATACTAGCAGTTTTAATATAATATGGTTTTTATAAGCAGTTCATTATATTTACTCATGTTTGTATTATCTTACACAAATTTTTATTATCTCTTAAATTCAAATCAAATTCGCACAAAAATCCAACGCTTATTATAAAGGCTATAACCTTTTCGTCGACAACACTTTAAGGATTTTACTTTTTCCACATTATATTTTCCAATACGCCTCGAAACATGGTGTTATCTGCATCAAATTTTAATAAAATCAAATTTACATTTTAATTTATAGAATATGTTATTAAAACATTATGTAAATTTCGACGTCGCAGACTATTCTGATATACGCGTTTCGTATACGTGGCGGTGGCACTATGTGCTGCGGCATTATTAAAAATGTAGTACAATAGTGGGAGTGCTCGACGGAAAGTCTTCGCAAAGTTATTCAAGTAGCAAGATATTGCTGTTACAGAAACAATAGACATATATTTTCCAGGAAATATGTTAAACCATGTCATATCAGACGGCATGATGTAATATGAATACAGTCGAACGTGTTTTTGCGTTTCTTTTTGGCAGTTTTAGGTGTTGGTATTTCTTCTGGGTACATTCTTCTGACGTACGATTTCTTGTTCAATTATAAGTTTAAAAATCTGCCTGTATATATACGTATTAAGTTATACTGTATGAAACACGGATTTGTCGGTATAATTTCTGTATTTGTTGCAAGTACTTATTACAATAACGATTTGTCACTATTGTTAGGATTTTGCTTTAGCGAAGGAGGTATTTATAAAGAAAACTATCAACTTTTACAAAGATATATTTCGGACAAACAACAATTATATTTGATATATGATTAATGCGTTCAAATGTATGCCACTGAGGTTAGGAACAGAGTGCCGGCCTTCACGTCATCCTAGAGGCTCCCGTTCGAGCCGGAAATATTGCCCATAGAGCTCAAATATAGAGCGGTATCCTGAAGGGTTGTAGTTCACGTATTCCATAGAGTGACGGTAGAGTCCGTCATAGAGTCCGGTTCCATAGAGTCCGGTACAGCAAAGTGTTGAATATAAGGGTGCTGACACACAACACCATAGAGGGATGATGAGTCCATAGAGCATAGATAAGTGAGTAATTAAATATAAGGGTGCTGGCGCACAACATTCCTCCCTCCTTTAGGAGATTATAGTTCTTACCAAATTCAGACATTTATAACAAAACATGAACTATAATCTATATGAAATATTTACATGACATGGCAAACATTAAGATTTATATAAAAATTGGAAAAACATTATCATTTAAAAGTAGAAAAGTATTATAACTAAAAATTTAAAATTGAATCACATTATAAATAAAATTAAAATTTTAAAGTTACTTTTTGTTAAAATCATTACAGTCAAAAATTAGAAATTAGAAAAACATTATAATTAAAATTTTAAAGTTACTTTTTGTTAAAAGTATTACAGTCAAAAATTAGAAATTAGAAAAACATTATAATTAAAATTACAAATAGGAAAAGTATTACAATTAAATAGTAGAAATTGAAAACATATTTAAAATCAGAGTTTAGTTTAAATTAGTTATTAAAATACATAAAGTTGAAGTTATAATTGAGTAATAACAAACATAATAGTATTGGAAAAAAATTTAAATGGTATCAATGAATTTTTTAATTCTATTGACATGAACTTTCACCTGCCTCCGCCCGCACAACAAAGTGTAATTCACGTCTGAATTTTTTTTGTTAAAATAGTATAAGGTCCTGTCCAAGGCATTTGTAACTTTTTAGACTTTCCTTTTTGGATTGTCTCATTTGGATTTTTTAACAGAACCTGATCACCAATATTAAATTCAGTCATAGTTGTATTTTTGTCATAATATAATTTGGATTTATTTTTACTATCAATTAAAATCTTTCGTGCAACTTTATTTGCTTTTGGAATTCTATTTTTAATCTTACTAGCATAATCATCATATGTATATTGGGAATCGGGAATTTGGAATGGCTTCGTGGGAGTGTCTGTAATTACAATTGGAAATTTATTTGATTTGTAATTTTTATTTCTTTGGCAAATCTCGCAATTTTTTATATAAGCCCTTAAATCTCGTTTGAGATTTGACCAATTATATTTCAAAACAATTCTTTTGAAAGTTCGTTTGAATCCTTGATGACCTCCTAGTTGTGTGACATGAAATTCTCTAAATAAAGTTTCTTTATCACTCGGGGTAAGAATGTTAGTTAAAGGATAATTAAGTATATGTATAAGTATATTGGTATCTTTAAAAATAAAACGAATCATTGACTTTATTTCAGACCATTCTACGATATCTGATGTATTTACTAAAACAGGTATAGCAATCGTATTGACATTGTGTTGTAAACATAAATCTTTTAATTTAGATAGGGAATTGAATAAAATTTCAGAAGACGTACTGTCGGATTCTGTGACTCTAGTAACTAAATAAAAAATGAATGAATCATTATGTTTGATAAAAGCAACTTCGCCTAAATCTTTATTCTGAGCTTGAAGTTCATTAATTTTATTAAATTTTTCCTTAAATTTGGAAAAAAGAAGATCAGAAAGTGTAAAGTTCTTTGGTATACCAATCGAAAATGACTGGTGTGAAAAAATATCAGTATTTACATCAACTACATTTTTATTTATAATAACGTTATTTTCTAATGCTCTTTTAAAATCGTCATGAGATTTAGAACCGGAAAGCACGCAAATTTTTCTTAAAGCATCGGCGTTAGTATTTACAAAGTATTTAAAATTATGGGGAGATAGTAAGGTATTGCCGATAAAAACGCTACTTTTTAATTCCGTTTTTTCTATAACTCTTGTATCATTACTAAATGTAGACACCTGCACTACAGATTCAGTGCAAGGTTTTAAACTAGTTAGAGTATTTGTAAAATTTAAAGGCAAAGAAACCCTATTGAAATTAACTAAAGATTCTTTAATATTTATATTTCCATTGAATTCTTTCAAGAAATCTAATCCTAAAATACCCTCACCTCTAATGGGCACTGTATTATCGACTATGTAAAAGCTATGACTTATAATTCTATCACCTAATCTAAATTTTATAATAATCCTACCTATTGCATTCACACTATTTCCAGATACACCATATAATTTGAGCTTATCTTCATTTGTGTGATCAACTCTTAAATCATTTTGTAAAACTGAAAGTTTAATAACACTCACTTCTGCTCCCGTGTCTACTAATAAGTTTATACGATCGATTATTGTACTCAAACATTCAATATTTACAAAAGCTAGATTTTGTTTTGAACTATTAATGCAAGAAAGGTAAGCCTTTTTTAGCTCACTTACGTGGCTAGAAGAATTATCACTTGTGTCTGGAAAAACTTTACTGGTACTAGGTGCACTTTCATCGATAGCCCTATCTACGATATTTATTTTAGGTTTAAATTGTTCATTATGGATACGCTTCCTACAATCAGAAATACTATGACCTAAATTTTTGCAGTAATCGCATGTTATTGGAATAGATTTAATATGGGATGTGGGACGAAAGGAATATTTATTAGGAGTAGGCTTTTTAAAATTTGATTTGAAGCTTTTGGATGAATTTAATAACTTTTCTTCCTCAACGGCTGCCGAAATTGCTAATTCTAACGTCTTTAGTTGTTTAGCCTTTATTAAAATTTTTAAATCATGATGTAGGCCCTCTTGAAAAATATGTAATGCTTGATAATTAAGTAATTTTGAGCAATAAACATTGGAATCTGGTATTTCAATTTGTTTTATAGTTGCATCGATCAACTCCCTTAAAATATCTTGTAACCTTAAACCAAAATCCCTAGCACTTTCATTGAAACCCTGCCTACATTGATTGAACTCAATTTGAAGAGAAGAAACAGACCTATTATCTAAATAAAGCTCTTCTAAAGCAGCTTTAAGCTCGTCAAAGTTTTCAAATTTTCTATACTGAATTGCCTGCATGGCTTTTCCTTTAATTTTTATATATAAAATGTAGTCTAATAATGCATCATGATCACTTGATTTAACAACTTTAAATGCATACGTGCAAGAACGAAAAAATTGATCAAGCTGTAATTTGCTTGAACCGTCAAAGCAATCAATAGCATCCATAGCTCTTTGTAATGCAGACATGTTTGTAACTTTTTCAATAAGTGGTAACGAAAGAAGGAAAGGAACTCAGGTGTAATAGAATGTTTGGATATGATGATTAGCTTATCATTAAAGACTGAATTTAATAAATGTGAAATAAGGTTACCTGTTTCCAGAGAAAACTTGTAAATATGTCAAATAAAATCGCACGAACGGCTGATCACTCTTTGTTGTGGCAGTCTGAGGTTGGTGCAGTACTTTTTAACAAGCATAAATACCCTAGATTATACAAATATTATTAGTAATTTTGTTTACAATATATAAAAACACAACGTGGCAATAGATATAATATGATAGAGTATTTTCAAGAAATGGATTTAAGAAATTTGCTTACAATATAGCATAAAAATAAAATTTGGTATAAAAGTACTATAATATAGCAAAAGTAAATACTTATTTTAATAAAATTGCTTGTGATATATTGATATTAGAATTAGAATGTAGAGATAATATAGAATTTGAATATCAAAGCAAGATTTTGGTAATTAAATTAGAAAAAATTTGGTAATTAGAATTAGAAAATAAGTATTTAACATAAAATAGAGAATGAAATGTCTAGAATTTGGCAAAAACCATAATCAAATATAATAAAATGAATGTACTATCTTCCCTTTGTCCTGTAATGGCGGTCAGAGAAGACGCTTCTTTGTGTGTGCGACGCTCCAATGGCGGATCCTTTGTCCAAATAGCTAGGAATGCTCTGCTGTGCGGCCTTGTGTCCAATTCTGGGGTCCGTTTCACGTTATATTCTTTGCTATCTGCGACGCTGTTGATTTTTCTTGGATTCTTGTTGTAAAATCACAAGTTTTTACCTCTCTTACAAGCCTGTTTTTTTATTCGATTCACCGCTGGCCACCAATATGTTAGGATTTTGCTTTAGCGAAGGAGGTATTTATAAAGAAAACTATCAACTTTTACAAAGATATATTTCGGACAAACAACAATTATATTTGATATATGATTAATGCGTTCAAATGTATGCCACTGAGGTTAGGAACAGAGTGCCGGCCTTCACGTCATCCTAGAGGCTCCCGTTCGAGCCGGAAATATTGCCCATAGAGCTCAAATATAGAGCGGTATCCTGAAGGGTTGTAGTTCACGTATTCCATAGAGTGACGGTAGAGTCCGTCATAGAGTCCGGTTCCATAGAGTCCGGTACAGCAAAGTGTTGAATATAAGGGTGCTGACACACAACACCATAGAGGGATGATGAGTCCATAGAGCATAGATAAGTGAATAATTAAATATAAGGGTGCTGGCGCACAACACTATGTTCTAATTGAAGAAGATATATTTATTGATTATTTATTACATATGTTACACGGACTTTAGTTTTAGAAGTGAGAAAAATAAGTCCGATCCAAAACGGCTACCGCCTCTACAGGGCAGCAATCATCCGGTGTAAAAGCTTAATGCCATTAATATTGTCGCCTTCTTGGCCAATATAATAGAATGAAAATACTTTTTTGATACCTACGATTTTATGGTAGGCTCCAAAGTGAGAAAGATGAAGTATGTTTATTAACATACGTTAATATAACGTAAGTAAAATAAGTTAAAATCACGAAACTAAGTCAGCGCCCTGCATTAACTCAATATGTAGATTTTTTTTTAGATTTTTTTTAATAATAACTGTTTTTAGTATACATATAGATTACATTGTTTGTTATTTTGCTATAAAAGCATTAGTTGTTAATTACCGGTAATTAGTTTTTGCGTAGATATTTTATCTCGATCATAACAATAATTTCTTTCTGAAAGTATGAGTTGAGTACGGTGGTGACAAATTTTTGTGCTCTTTTCGGTTGAAAAGTTGTAAGAAAAATCTAGCAGAACTAAGACAAAATACAAAAGAAAAAAAAACAAACAAAGAAAAAAGCAATACAAGAAAACAAAGATGCTGCGTAAAATAGATCTAATAATAAGCACCAAGAAATATGCAGTTTCTGGTTCCACGTAAAATGCACAGGTAATAGCCACTATATTTGTCACCATTATAATGATGCTTCTGACTAAATCATAGTATATTGATACGTAGTTACTGTAACATTTTAACCGATAAGTTAACTGATAATTTTTTTTTAATAAAGAATTTTTTGATACTAGTCGTAATGGTGACTTATTACTTAAGCACAGTTTTTAAGAATTCCATTGTTAAAATTATTATTTGATTCAGTTTTCTCCCGTTTAACTGTTAAATGAACAAAATTTTTGCTGATCAAGCAAAAGACAACAGTACCCACTCTCCTCTACTAAGTAATATAATTCCTATTCTAAATAAAACCACTTATTTTAGAAATAATATCACGACATTTTATACAACTTAAGTTCTAATTTGTTCAAAAATAAATGAAAAACTAGTGGTATATGACACCGTACCTCCAAAACTGCTTGCCTGCCTTTGCCAAAAACTAATAATCACTTCTTATCATTTCGAATTGATTTTTTTTTATTATTCAAATCGGAAGCTCCGTTCTCTCAAAAACTATCTAATTTCTGCACTCTTTGCCCCATAACTCCAAAACGGCTGGACCTACTTTTGCCGAAAACTAATCAGCACATATCCCTATCAATAGGAATCAATTTTTTAACGATTCAAATAAAAATTGTATCCATACATATATACGCAGACACATTCATTTTTTCTAACAATAAGGTAAGCCAAAATGTTCAGAAACATTGAAAACGTGAACAAATGCAAAAATTATCAATTTCGATTTTTGGACGATTACAATAACTTATCCTAGGGGAAGTTAATGAAAAAAGTTAAATGGTTTTCAAAAAGTAAAAGAAACTCTAAATGTGTATAATTATTATATTAATCTACTAAATAGGAAAATGAATGTCTCAATATATTTAAATACAAGAAACTGTAAATAGAATTTTAATGCTCCTTATTCTAAAACGGTAAAAATTGATCGAGCAATTTAATAACCAAATACAATGATTATCTATTCCCCTTCGCCTGTAGTGCAATTAATTTCGTTATCGATCGCCAAATCTAAGTTTGCTTACAAATTATTAATAAGTTGGGCTACAACCGAAATGCACACCTATCGCACAAATAATTACTTAATGCTAGTTTATTGAGTAAATGTACTGAAAGTTTTCGTAGAACGAACCCGGCACGGCGCGATACATGGCAACTATTATAGACATAATTCAAAATAAGAGGTTTAACTTCTTGTTCCACCATAGGGCTTTTAACGTACTCGCATCATATATGCGGTATTAAATGTTTTATTAAGCATCGTTATAAATTTTCAAACTTGCTCCATAATATCTATTGCTACATAACTCAGAGAAGTAGACACAAACTTGAAAATATGGGATGATTTCGATCGAAGAGTTGTGATAGGAGCACATATCAGAATTATCAGACAAGTAATGACTATGTGGTATTATAAAGTATCTGTAAACTGATCTAGTATTGTATATATGTATCTAGTATAGTATATATGTGCATGTATTTATTTGATCAAACTTTGTCGATAAAAACTTTTTAGGAATAGAAATGACGCATATTAATTTACCAAAATTGTAATTTACGAATAAACTCATCATAGAGATATGGAATAATTTTATGTTTTGACGGACTATGTCGTCATTTTTTTATAAAAAAACACATCGTCAAAGAAGTTGAGAATTACAACCTCGATTTTATGAGATTTTCCTCAAATCAATGAGCTTCTCTTTTTATTTGATTAATTTGATTTGTTCCATTCTTTAGTGAGCTGCATTTAACAAAAATTATAATTAGTAAATTGATAATATATTTTAATTACTAAATGTAAGTGGCATTTAACCTGAAGACAAGTGGTAAAATCTTCTTGATACGTGCAAATGATCGACTTGGTCATTAAGAGCTGAAATCCGACAACATTTATTGAAATTTTAATGATTTTCTACAATTAACCAATTTTTGCACAACTGTAGTATCTTAGGATGTTCATTAAAATAATTAACTATTAACTTATTAAACAAAATTTCACAATATTAAAAATAACAATTGTCGAGAATGATAAAAAGTTCTGAATTTTTAAGCATCGATTGAACTATATTCCACAACATTGTGAAGTACAATATTATTTTGAATTTAGCACGATATATTTGAAAAATAATTCAAGTTATTTATACCTACGTAATACAAAAAATTTAAACAGCTTTAAACAAATTTAAAAATGTATTTGCATGAACAACAGCCAGTTAAAAATTAGAAATATAAAGCAATTTAATCCATGGAACAGTTCTTTAGATTTATATCTCATTTGATTATGGTATATCACGCATATTAATCATGAGAAAAAGAAATACGTATATACTTTGATTGAATTAAAACACATTTTTTTTAACAAAATAGTTAGACCTAGCTATTTTAGTGTTAGTATGCTAGTTAGTTATTCATAACATTAAGTAATTAAACAGTATCAAATATATTTATTTTGGTCACGATTAACATTAGTACTTACTACAAATGGCCATAAAATATTTTTAAGTAATTGCCATGTTGTTCACATATATTTTATTGATGCAGCGATGCCGGATAAGGCCTATTTTCAATTTTAAACATATTGCTATATATAATTTTAATTGAAAATTGATATCACTACAGCCTGACGTCAGGCTCCTCGAAGCTGGATCGAACTCGGGACCTCTCGCTCTAGCCAACGACCCATTTTTTTAAAATTCCTTCCTTCCTTACAAAGTTAAAGTAAAATATTTAATAGTTCTGTATGAACACGGATTTAAAAATAAAAAAAAGTTTTAGTTTCCTCTCAAGACTCCGTGATTTAATTTTGTCAGTGTCATGCTACAACATTTTTGATTTAAGTTAATTTCAATCATAAATTTAAATGAAACGAAAAATATATATTTGGAAGGCAAACAAAAACAACACGCCAAAGTTGAGTAAAATCTAATAATCACATAAATCTAAATCAAATCCCTCCATATACGTCAGTCATAAAATATAACCCTCTTTCCATAATTTACAATTCATTAGTGCAATGAATACATAAATTTATGGTAGAACCGTTATGTTTTAAGACAATTTACTTCAAGGGATACCAAAAGATAGCAGCTTATGATAATATATCTAATTAGGGAGTCAAACTTCTCGTCTATTAATTAAGAGCTCAATTAACACGTGGAAACTTTTCGGTGACATTATTCACATCCGGATGTGCCATAAATTTCTCTACTTGTAAGTTTGCCCTGTTTTACCATACATTCGCCACCTAGCTCTAAGAAATCTCACACACTATAGCTTTTGTGCGACTGCTGGCCCGTGATCTCGGCCAACTTTCAAGATTTAGAGATCTGAACAATGAAACCACCGAAACCACTATATACAGATAGATAACAACTAGGCAATAGCATCTGAGGAAGATCAGACTCAAATAAATTGACTAAAAAGTGAATGAATGAAGGATTTAAAAAGACAGTTCTGCAGTTATTCGCCTTATCAAGTTGATATATCAAATTGTTATAAGTAGTTCAAATATACACTAGTATTATACTGAAACAGTACATCAACATATCAGCTAAAGACTAAGCACATATTACGATTTTTTACGATTATACTATGGTTTTGTATTTTGAATAGCAATCAGAACTTAAGACTTATGATGATAATTTTGAACTGCATAGTTTCCTAGAATGTAACCGAACGGTTGGTCTATTTAATAAATTTTATTATTAGAATTTCGTTAATATTCGTGCTTTTTATTTCAGTCGTTAATCTATATTTTCAAATACAAACTGACAGCACTTCTGCTTATTATTAAGTTGTCCAAAGTGGGTGTCGAGTTTGTCACCTTTACATGCAGGACCAGAGCTTTTACCCATAGTCATTCAAAAGCTCACCTTGTCAGTTTAACTAACTCAAACTAGTTGTGTAGGGCATCGTGCCTTAAGGCAAATTGCTGGAACTTCCCGTACCATTACGAAATATGTTCGAAAAATATTAAATGTTTTCATATAGATTATTATAAATCATATAACATTGTCTAATATTTATTAGAGTTATATAAACTGAATTACAAAGTTAAAATTATTTTTTTAAAGTATAGAAGTGAGCTTTAAAACAACAGCTGGAATAAGAATTAAAATCTGAGTTATTTTCAATATATAAAAAAAATGAGAAAAAAAAATTGAAAAAAAATTGAAATATTTTTTTCCAAAAGCAATTATTTTGTCAAACAAGCAGAAAGTTTTCTGAATCATTTAAATCGTTTGATCCAAGCACCTGAAAACGTGAACAAAAAAATGTATCCATACATACACACACAGCCATCCATTTTTTCTGAGGTATGCCAAAATGTTCAGAAGCCTTCAAAACGGCGAGAAATGTAAAAAATTTCAATTTCTATTTTTTGGGTGATTACAATAACTTACCCTACAGAAAGTTAATAAATACAGCAGTCCATATGCATTTTTTTAATAATGTTATGCCTTGTGAATATGACAGAAATGCTTGACAAAATCTTCTTCTTTAAATGATTTTTTGTTTAATAAATATTTGTTTGTCTGTCTCCCTAAGTGGAAGCATAGAAGGGACTGCATAAACATTGTATTTTTTAAATTAACTGATCCACTAGAAAGCTATGAGCTTAAAGCTTTATAATAAAGTTAAACTTAGTTCTGAAATTAATGAGTTTAAAAAATAAAACTCTCAATAATCTCATATATTAGCTTTATTGATCGACTTAATTTTGTTTTGTTTATCACATTTTAAAATAACTTTATTTCAGTCTATAAGCAATAAAATGTTTCAAAAGCCATTGAAAATATATGACAGATTTGAAATTATTATGTTAATGTGAAAAAATATCTAGAAACTTCCACTAAATGAAATTAACACAAATAAAATATAAAACATCTGCCTTAAAATCAAAATATTGTATTACAAAAAAATGTGCTGAAAAAAAATTAGGATTTGATATAGAGTCATAGCTAAAAATCAGTTGATATATATATCAGATATCAGTTGATAGTCATAGTCATACTATGAGTGAATAAAGAAAAATAATTTTACTCAGATAAAGCCTGTTTTCAGAGACCGATTAAGAATTTAAACATTTATTCAAATTTTTGCATTGTTTTGATACTTATTTGTACATGACATAAGTATTTTGAGTTCTATTTCTTTTGCTACAGGAGTTGCCTATACACGACATTCAGTGTGTCGACTTTTCACTTAAAATTCAAATCAAGATTTATTACTTCGAACTTAATTATTGAGGATTCTATTGTGGTTTTTAGTTGTTTAAAAGTGTAATTTTTAAATTATTAAGAACATTTTTATTGATAATGCTTAAAAATGATAATGGTGGAAACGATTCAAAAATCTTAAACAATTTTGCTCGTACAGCAGCATGATAGACTCTTAAGTATAATCAAATAAGCGAGTACTTGTTTTATTTTAGACTTTAGTTATGACGTATTTAGACCTTAAATTCGTTTAGTATCATTCCGCAGATTAAAAGCTAGGACTATAGGTGTAAATCAAGTTTACAATTTTCAGATAGTCAAATTTTTATGTTAAGCTCTATTGAAAAGTAATGATTATCATTGAAAAGTATTTTAGTTATAAAATATCTTGTAACCAATATTGTACAATACTTATTTTACTTAGCTAATTTCAAATTATTTCATTAATAAAAAAAACAGTAAGTAACTAATTAGTCTCAAATCAAGCTCAAAGCTTCTGCTCAAGAAGCACACGTATCACCGATGAAAATTAATCTGGGAAGAGCTTTCCTCGATATGTATATATTCATCGCACGTGATATTAAACCTTCTTCTACACACAGAGGGAATAATTTACAAGCATCAGCTCTACTTTTGATGTAGCTACCTATTTCTTTCTCGTTATGTATGGATGCGCATACGAGTCCGCGAATATTAGCTTTGTTTGTAGGAGAAAACGCCCGGAGTGAAGGTGCTCGAAAGCAAAATGTTGAAAATCTCTGAATATCATTTCATTTATATAAAGGTCAATTTTTACACGGATTTTTAATGGATCCCGACAGATAGAGAAGTTTTTCAATTTTAAAACTGCGATTTTAGTGGTGCATGTATTGGAGTGGTTGATAGAAACAAAGTTATTATAAATTTTATAAACCGTATAATAATCTTATTGAAGTTTTATTCATTATATATATATATATATATATATATAAATTCATTTTTTAAAGATAATACTTAGTTTTGCTTCTAATAATATAATAATAAAATACTTTATTGTAGACAATTTATAAATTGAAATATATTAGGCAACCATCTCAATGTCCAACAAGTCTATCTAACAAGGAGAACCTCAGTTTTACTCTTCTAGGATTTTGTTATGACATGTGATAGAGATGATAGTTAAATCGAACCTTTTAAAATATTATAGCCTTCTAAAAAGTTATCTAATTATGAAAAATAATTGAATTGAATAATAGACGGCGTGCAGTACGTAAACGTACAGTAGTATTTAGAAAAGTAGTTACTTCTACTAGGATTCATAGACAAAAGATTTAAAAATGATCTGGTTCAAACACCCAGAATCTAATTTCTCTCAATATATAAATACTCAAATATTGCAATAATATTTAATACGTTTGTCTTAACTATATACTCTATCAGCATACCAAGTTTTATGAGAGTCCCACAAAAGTAAACCAGAGATTCTCCTTGTAAATTCAATTTAAAGAAGAAAATTATTTTGTTCCGTCAATTATTTTTTATGGGTGTTTTCTTAGAATTAGAAATGTAGAGAATTAACTGTGTTTTTTGACAGTATATTATTGTATTAGATAATAGTTTTTTTTTATTTGAACAGCTATCAGAACTAGGTTCTATGAGCTGTTGTGATTAAGATCTTACAAACTACGTTTGTTTTATTAAAGATGGCAACTCAAACAGTTGTCACATCTCTGTATGATATGTTAAATGTAATATAAATGTTTAAAAATAATATAATATACGGAAAAAGTAAATATTTTACCATTCCTGAAACGTGTATGATAAAATCAATTATATTTTGAACTGTATTCACTGTATTAATTTGAATACATAATTTCTGTTTTGAGTATTTAACTACATCGCTGCAAATAAATAACTGTAAATAAATGTAACATACATTGAAAAAAAATATTTACCAACATTCAAATAATTATTATTTCTAATGATTAAGAAAAAATATAATTGAAGTTTTACTATAAATATTATAAATTTAAACAACAAATTCAATTTTTTTTGCCTTTATGGTAATTTCAGATATTAGGCAAAACTTTACAACTAGTTTTGTAAGAATATAAAACCTCTGTTACTAGAAATAATTGTATTTTTACGTTTTAAATAGACTACATCAAATCACAACAAATTACTATTGATAATACATAATTATATATATTAAAAAATGCAAAATTCATAAATGCAATATAAAATATAAATATAACATACGAATCCCTGTCGAGTATTATTACTAACATAAGAGTAAAATTTAATATTTTATATGCATATGTTACCTTTGTACTAAAGTGACTTACAAAACGAGTTTTTTGTTAAATAATTGTCTATTTAACGAAATTCGACACTTCATATGCATATAATATTTAAGAATTTTTATTGAGACCATGAGCTATATCATTATGCAGAAACTAATTTAAACCGTCAGAAAAATTTTAACAAAAAAATAAGAAAAACCACCCTACTGATCTTTACCAAATACGTTTTTGAAATCTCAAAATCGGTTCAGGATTTTAAGAATGTGAGGAAAAGTTTGCTCATTAGTCTTTATCAAGTTTCGGTAAATAGCTTTTAAATTTTAGCAATCTGTACAGCCGTTTTCCAGAAAACGTCGACGAAAAGGTCAAATTCCGGATCACATGCAAGCATACATAACATTTTCCTATTTCACGTCAAATTAATCTGAGTTATATGAAAAGCCCAAAAAACCTATTAAGCTGAAAGGATTTTTTGGCAAAAATATAAACTCCTCCTTCGTGAAGTTAATTAAAAGCATACACATACCAATAAAACAAATTTCATAATTATTACTTTTATTTGCTTCAGAATTTGTAGTTGTTATCTCATAATTAAAATAAGCTGCAAGCTACAACGGGCACTTCACAAATAACAACCGACTGCCCCAGTTCGTTAATTAATTATTAGTCATATTAAAATATGAAACTATCATTTAACAAGCTACAGACAATAAAGAAAATAGCCACGCGATGGAAACAAATGCAATAAGAGTCTAACCTACAAATTGTATTATATTCTGGGCACTGGATGCTGATACAATTCTATTATAAATTCTAATTAATTTTCCCGACTGCTTCTTATATCAAGAATAGGAGCATCAATGAGACTGCTGTAGAAGAGGCGTTATTATCGCTGCCAGTAGACAATGGATATAATACACGAGGGTTTTGTCGTTGAGGTAATTTATATGTTTATTTCGTGTCATCCATTTGGCTTAAATGAAGGTCGGCCCATTACCACAGGCGCAGGCACAAAGAACTGAATGCTATCTTCGGTCTTATTGCGAATTGCAAAAAATAAAAACGAACGAAATCTTGACGTGGAAAAAGCTGAAAGCCCGAATCAAGACTTTTGTCTTTGAACTAACCGCTCTGTCAATATTGGGACTGCAAAGCCGCTCGAACGGATGGATTGATTAGTATTTCGTTGACATCAAAGGTTCGCAGAGGAACAAATATACACACACGTGGAATCAAAGGGAGGATACGTCGAAATTTTGACATAGAGATCATAACGTAATCCAACGTACATGACTAAAATGTATATCACAATTTGGCATTTAATTTTAATCGGTCGTTGACTCAAAATCGATCAAATTCATCTCAGGTGTTCAAATTAAATTACAATATGTTTTCTGGTATCTTTTGAATTTAATCAATTCTTATATTTATTACATATTATTAACCATAAAACCTACCTTAGGTAAAATAGTAGAGGTAAAAGCCCTGTGAGATTTTGCTAAACTATTAAGGCAATAACACGTCCATATACTTCGAGAAATTTTAAAAATCGAGATTGCTAACGAATTTTAAAAATAGAAACAGAATCGATGATTCATATTATATATTCATATAATATTCACGAGTCAAGCTAATTCGATCATTCCCACTTGACTAAATACTTAGTTTTAAATAAACTAGCAAGCGTTGTGATGCATTTTTATACACATTAGTTCGTTATATTTGCTTTTACTTTTGTTGCAATATTATTATTTGTTGCTATTATTCCTCTAGAATAAGATATAGTAATAGTCCAAAATTAAAAATGATTTTTTTACATATAGTTACGTTTCAGGAGTTTCAGAACATCTTGGCATTCCTTAAATGTGTGTATGTATGTATGTATGTGTGGATACAATATTTCTTCGACGTTTTCAGGAGCATCACTCAGCCGATTTGAATTATTCACGAAGCATTCGATTCCTATTGATAAGGAGGGGTGCTGATTAGTTTTTGGCAAAAGTTGGTTTAACAGTTTCAGAGATACGGAAATTGAGAGTGCAGAAAAATGCAGTTAAGTTTGTGGAAAAATAGAGCACCCGATTCGAATAATTCAATTTCAAACATATATCAATGTAACGAACAAATGATTAAATTGTTAGAAGAAAGGTCTAAGATTTCCAGAGAAAAAAAATGAGAAAATGCCATTTGTCGGTCAAAAATCAAATATTTTTAACACTAAAGAATAGTATAGATTGACCGACATTCTTTTCTCTTCTAATCAAATTAAAAAAAATATTCTAACCAAATCTAAAAAAATATCTAATATTCTTTCACTATCAAAAATGTTAAAGTTTAGAAAGTTCCAGCAATTTTCTTTATAACACTATTCATTAATTAAAATTAAATTTTTCTTTATTAAATTACAATCTGTCTTTTGTAATTTTCGATGTAAATAATCGAATTAAAGTTTTGAAAACTCACCCAAAGTTAGCATTTTCAATTTTCACAAATAAAATTGAATTGTGCAGTCATATGAAATGGTGTTAATAAAAGTTTGTGATATAGTTTTAAAACATATATTGCAGTCGTTTATTTCTAGCAAATGAATGAATAACTGCCAATTAGAGTATTTTTGACAAATAGAATTCAAAAAATGATAAAATGTCAATTTGACATAATTGGAACATAGAAAATATCAATTACTCTATTTGTGCTACTAAATAAATTACTTATTTTGGCAATCTCATGGCTTAAAAAATATCTATGTGTTCATATTTTCTATTGAATTCTACCTTATTATTATAATAAATTTATAACAAGTCAATGCTTTAAAATTTGAAAAAAAATTGCATAAAATACTAATTTATTGTAAAAGAACTAACTGAGAAGCTCCTATAGAAAATAATATTATAAAAATATATGATATTGAAATATCTATTGAATAATAATCGAAGGGGAATCGAACGCGTGAACCTGTCCATACAAAGTCAACACGTTAACGACCTTCGCAACGACGAACCCATTTATTGAATACACAAAAAATGTAACCACTAATTGTAACTACTAACGACTAGTTTATGCTTCTTTTTATTACATAGTAGAGAAATATATTGTGATAATTTTTTGTTCTAATCAATGGTATGTAATAAAAAAAATAACAAATTTTGTAAATTTACATCAAGTTTTATTAATATAAAAATTTTATAAGCTATATAAGCTTAATATAGAAAATTAGGTTAATATTGATTTTCTTATTTCAATCGTGATTAAAATTTAGTTACACTCTAATACCGATTTAATAAGTAAGTAAGATAAAATGTATCTAAACTAAAAAGAGCAACTATTGAAAAGAAAGCAAACGATTATTAAATTTTAATGAATTACTAAATTGATATTAGTATCTTAAAATTTATCACAGTTTTGCTAAAATATATCGAGAGCAAAACAATATATTTTTGTTTGTATAGCTTTAACTTGAATTAAAATATTTTCATTTGTTGCATCAATAACAATGGTATGCACATTTAATTGCAAATATCTAGCGATGCTTATAAAACACGCCTAATGATGTTATTCGTTTGTAACTTTTTATACTGTTATATTTCCATTAGACTGAATATGCTTTAATGAATTTTGCATTGTAAATGGCTGTATTTGTTAGATTTGTTTATCGACAAGAACTCGTTTGAAATATATTTACATATGGAAACAAATGGGTTGTTTTCGTTGGCACATCAGCGAACAACAGAGCGCGGGACTGCTATTTGAAATTTTTAATGCAAAACTGGGAAATATTTATTACATGTTTACATTTGTTCTACATTTTTGCATACGCATGTGATACATTTTTATTTTATTTTTTACGCTTGGCTTCTGCACATGATGGCTTAGTTCTGAAGCGGAAGTTTGGTGCATATAGTTATTTTATTTTTACGCACTGACATAAAATTACACTTTGTGGGTCAGCGAGTTCATTGGGCCGTGTAATTAACTCATTTTTTTACTTTGCAGCATTTCTGCATTATAACTATAGCTTTGTGTGCAATAGGTTTTCGACAATAAAATTGTCAAAACATGGGGATACTAACAAATCTCTATCACAATGATCAGAAAATAGTATTTTGGAAAGCGCGATTTTGGTAAACAATTTATGTTGTACTATAGGTTCTATAATGCAATTGGAGTCAAATGAAGTACGAAGAAAAGAACCATATCAACTCTATGATGTTAGCATCTATGTGACCACAGTATTGGCCTCTAGTACACAGTCTTTTCTAGGGAAAGCAATACCGGTATACCGGTATGCCGATAAACCGATATACCGCCCAATTTTATGGCGGCATTAAAACATTCATTTACCTTACAAATACTGGTATTTTGGCATTTTTACATATTTACTAGTTGATACATATTACATTTAAGTTCAAATTTCTCGGAACAACTTTATCTTCATTTACCATCATCGCTTAAACGGATATATCGTTAGATGATTTTTTTGTATAAATCATGTCAAATATTGTAAAGTATTATCTACTGAAATGCTTTGATTGAACATAATGATTGACTTTATAGTATAGAGAAAATGTCACAATAAATGACAAATATATAACAATAACGTATTCTTTGAATATTGAGAAAAGAGTTCTTTGCGTGCTGATTTATAATCTCAAAAAAAGTGTTATCAGGTATTACCGGTTTTAAAATCGAAATACCGAAATACCGGTATAGAAGTTTTTTATCGGTATTCCATTGTATAGTCTATACAGTAGAAGTACAGTACAGAACCTGAGCTGAAAATATTTTTGTATTTAAATTACTTAAGTTCAATAATATTTGATTTTTTAAATAATTTTTAAGTGTATGGATGAAAATATATCTTTTTGAATAAAAATATTTGATCTAAATTACTGAGTACATACTTTTTATATAAAAATCAGTAAATTTTTTTAGTGATATTTATTTTTCATTGTCTATTATAAGGCGAGTCTGTGATAAGAGTGTCTATTTCTATTTGTCTAAAATTTACGGAGAATATTTATTTTTGTAAATGTGATTCTACCAATCAGGTACAGAAGAACTCTGCTAATAATCGTGAATAAGAAAATCCAAGATGATTAAAGTCATTGTAGTTAAATATTCTTAAAAGAAATATTGAAAACTAGTTGCAAATGACATTTTGCTTAAAGGCAGGGTATAAACTTAAAACCCCATATGCAGTAATGGATTTAGAATATAGAAATTGAGATAAAATTGTGAAATGTTGATTTCCAAAATAAAGTTTTTTGCATTCTCTAAAACATAATCAATACGATTTCTATTTATTTTTTTATAAACAGACTTATTAAATCTGTACTTGCACTAATTGTACAAAAAAGAATATCATATAAGTATAATACAATACGAAGAAACGACCGGGAAGATTTTTGCCAACAACTGATTTTGATTGAGAAACTGAACATGTTTCCCAATTGATAACTTTTGAACAATTTTTTAATTTTTAAAATTGCTTTAGGAGTTTTAAACTCATGAAGACAAAAATTTTGCAGTTATCTCCTAATTTTCAAGAAACTTTTCGAATCTTTACAGAAAATTTTATGTCATCATGTCATCAAAAAACCTGATTAATAGCTCAAAGTCTTACACACAATTTTTTTTCAATTTTAATATGAAGCAATTGCAATCGAATTGAAACATTGAGAAAACTTAAAATTGTCAAATCGGATACTTTGGTATTAACATACTTTGACTGCAAAAAATTAATATGAATCTTATCAAAAATTCCAGGCATTTCGTAATACCTGGATAAGTAGTACATATTTCCTTTACAAGTATTCGGGATGCAAGATAGAATTCAGGGACTGTCTGGGCCAATTAAGTACGGTCTTTATTTTACTACCATAAATTGAATTGCCGAACATTAAATACACTCTATTATATAACAGAATCTCAATTTGGACTTACATTACATTCGTGAGTCTAAATTGAGATTTCGTTTGCTGAAAGCGCTCTCTGATAATATTTTCCGCTCGAGATAAAATCGTTAATATGACAAGTTGCACATAATTCTGTGATATACGAATACTTGAGGATATACTATATTTAAGGTACACAGTCCTTACACAAAAATATCAAAATAGAACCACCATGCGCTCTCTGCAACGCGGCTGCCGGGCGCAGATAAAACGAAAGCATATAATATTGTTGTCAGAAGGAGAGAATAGTTCGTAGAACTATGAAAACCCGGCGTGTTTGAGTTCCATTCGAGAAGTTTTACAACGGCAGTCAGGAAAATAAATCAATTATTTACACTGCGCTTCTGATATCATACACTCGTACAAATATATTTATTCGAAAACTTTTGTATGCTTTTTTATTCATTTCCTTCTATTTTGTTTAAATGATATATATCGCGTGACATGTCTCTTCTAGGGTGTCGAATCGCAAACAAAATGGTTTGTAAAGGTAGACTAACATACATAAATTTTCGAATAGACGGTGCGATATGCAAAAATGAGAAATACGGCGTTGTATCGACGATCGAGTAGTAAAATTTTTATTATGTTGTAAATGTTTGAGGCAAACGGAATCAGAGCAAGATGTGCCCTTTAAACTTCTAATTAATTAATTACACAGGTCCACAAAATAAAAAATGTTGTCAATATTGGATGTGCGGCATGTATTTTCCGATGTAGTTTCTAGCGCTGAACACAAAATTGAAGTCAAAATTGGGGCTCAAATGCCAAAAAATTGAAAAAATAAAACGGAGACAAAATCTCTGTGAGTCATTTAAGGTAAACAAGGCCCGAAATAACTGATATTACTGGATTTTGGTTATTGAACCGAAGAATTACTAGATCGGAGACCTGCCGTTTTTTAAATGAAAAAATGCAATTTATTGCCATCTGACCCTCTGTTTTGACTTTAGATACACCCAATATGTACTTTTTTTCATTTTGTTGGATTGTGCATGAATAAGATAACTTTATAGATTCATAAATTAGGACTTTCGGAGTCACCAAAACATATTTGTTTTACGTGAAACATTAAACGCGTTTTTTAAAACTGTCTTTGCAATACGATATCCACGATTTCTTTATTTCTACTGGATCATTTTACTTGAAATCTTTACCAAACTTTCTTGATAGACTTTGCATCAGATTAAACTACATTCATTTCATGTTAGATTTCGAAGCGCTACCCTATATTTCGGTTCCGTAAGTCCAGATCGGTTCGAGTGTAGTCATATAAATAAGTATCTTGTTTTCCATAGACAATTTTCACTTTCTCCCAATAAGCCAGTTAATTTTTTTAATTTTTAAATGAGTTTTATATTCTTAAAACATTGATAACTTATTGAAACTGGATAATAAAATTATTTTGTACTTTGTTTACAACCTTTCAAATTAGAATACCCCTTTTTTAACATAGTTTAACAGAAATCAGAACATTGTTGTTTTATGGCAGTTTGGCTCAATATTAACACAAGTAG
Source organism: Ctenocephalides felis (assembly GCF_003426905.1). Taxonomy (NCBI): domain Eukaryota; kingdom Metazoa; phylum Arthropoda; class Insecta; order Siphonaptera; family Pulicidae; genus Ctenocephalides; species Ctenocephalides felis. The sequence goes on from NW_020537324.1 coordinate 23,173,112, forward strand.
TATTTTACTGGTAGTGGCATGGTAGATAATCCTCCATTGAAGATTACTAGATACTTAAAAAAGATCTGTTGGTTATGAATACCTCTTAAAATTACAAGGTACAGTAACGTCTGAAAAATACAGTATCAAATCTAACAAATACAGTAACAAATTTTAATTTTGAATAACTCTACTAAAAGTGATATTTTACTAAAAGCGACTCAAAAGTCTACACACTTGTCTATAGGCGACATCAACGATATGTCGCCTAGACGTGGCGTTCGTAGTTCAAGGATTAAAACCAAAATTGTTTATGTTGATAGTAACTTCAAAAAACAATCGATTTCTATTGATAGGGAGATGTGCTGATTAGTTTCTGGCAAAGGCAGGTCTAGCGACTTCGGAGATATAGAGCAAAAAGTGTCAAAAATGACAGTTTTTGAGAGAACGAATCAACCGATTTGAAAAATCCAAAAACATTCCATTCGGATTTTAATTCTTATTCTAACTAAAATTCTAAACATCACATATATAATCTATGGCAAACATTTCCTCGAATATTTCATTAAGGTACGGAAAATTCCATCAATTTGCCTTAAGACACGGTGCCATATACCACTAGTTTCTTTTTTCTTCTCCAAGAAACTTTGCAGTATTTTTTTTAATTTTAATTACTCGTTTGTTGTCTCTAATTGCACTCACTACAATATTCATCCCTATATGTCACAAAAATTAAATTTCTAAATACTTCGAAAAATAATGGCAATCTATGAGATAATTTAACTAAATTGGTGTTTTATTGATGAAATTTATGAAAATTGCATCGATTCTATAAATAAAATAACATATAGTATCAACTGACTTCATCAAAAAGTTCTATAGAAATATGACTCCAATACCCTTTGACTGCTAAAAATATTATTATAATAATATACCGTATTTCATTTTCCATTTTCCTTTCAATACGAACTCTGCGGAGCGTATTTCTTTTGAATATCTCATATATTGATAATTCGATATAACGCGCAATTTGATGCATGTCAATAAAGCTCTACGCGGCAGTAGAACAGAGTTACGGTGGGATTGGAGGAATACTAAAGACAGCAGAATAAGTGTCTCGAAATTGATATGGATTTGTAAGGTAATCACATTCTCCGCCATGGATAAAACAGGAATACACGCGAAAGTTAATAGAGAACAGACTCGAATTGTATCGAGACCGATTTTGGATCGATACCAATAGGACAATATACTAAACTGAAGAATATTTCTTACTTTTCCCTCGAATGCTTATTGGATATTTTTGATACTTATTTTTGTGCAAAACTTGATGCTTGTTAGAATTTTAATAAGCATAAAAAATTATATAGTTTTGTAATGCAATCATAAATGTAGATATGTGAGAAACGTAACTGTAATTTTTTTATTGGTCTCGCTTACTTAGAGCATTTAGTCACCAACACCGTTTGTTTTCATATTCTATACTATATTTATATATATTCAATAGAAGAGACGTAATTACAGTTAAACTATACTGATTTTAAAACAAAATCCAATGAAAAAAGGATGAAGTATGTTTGTCCGAACAAGTTTCCATTATTGGAAAGCCACAAAAACCACAAAAACTACATTAAGTTTCATTTTCGATTTCTTTTAACAATAACAGTTACTTGTATTCATATAGATCTTTTTGTTTATTTTGCTGCGAGTTAAACATTAGTAGTTAGTTACTACCGACAACTAGTTATGTTGTATGTGACTCGTAAGACATATATTTCTTATACTTTTTCGGTGAAATTTAAACAGATAAAAAAAAATCGAACTTAACTATGACAAAATACAAAATAAAAAGAAAAATACAAAGATTTAATAAAGGCACGATTCGATGGGAAGACGTACTACAGCCGTTTCGAAGATACGGAGCAAAATGTGCCAAAATTGGTAATTCTGTTTTTGAGATAACGGTGCGTCCGAAATGATCATTAGACATATGCGCATCAAATTATTAGATATTTTATATAGATTTTATTTATAACAAATTTTCATTACATTTTTATGAGTTCCGTATCAATATTTATTTGTTAGACTGCTACGTGGCGCTTACGCGCTTTGAAATTACTCTCTACGCTGCTAACGCATTGCAATTGCTAATATTCGAAACTAATAAAAATCTAAACTTTCAATAAAAAATTTTAATGCTTTTTTCAGACTTTTCATTTTTGATACGGTAGGTTCCAGCAATTTGCTTTAAGGCACGGTGCCACGCATCAATAGTTTTTACTTTAATACAAAGATAGCAAGTTGCTTACAAGAGACATAGCAACATAGCCTTAGCCTTTCTATACATAAGTTGTATGACGTACGTTATAATGACTAATTACAAACACAAATCATTACGAGAAATGTTGCACAATCATCAAACATGAGTGTATTAATTATCTTTCGTAACATTAGCATGAAAGCAATTTGAAATCTTAATCTGAATTATGAAACAGGCTCGTGCGTTGAAAACTGGCTGAAGATGTATGATAAGCAGCTCTAAAATTTGCAAATCCGGGCACGCGTTACAGCTTACCTTGTGCATGTGTACATGAACAGCACATAAACATGCACGTTCTCCGACCACCCTTGGGTACAGTACTTATTATGTACACGTCTCTGGTGACTGGCGTCGAGCATGTTAGCGTGCCGCTCTGATACGGCATCAGAATGACAATCCGACATCGATGACACTCGAGCGGTAAAAACTGATCTTGTCGCGCAAGAGGACGAGGCGACGACGATGACGACGCCGCGGATTCTGCTCAGCTCCCCGGTTGCCCGCGCGTAATAGAATGAGCGTAGGTATTAATTGTAAAGAAAACTATTAGTTCTGTCAAAAAACCTTTATTGAATCAACATTATTATTATTTTTGTGTGAAATTTACAAATACAGACTTGAATCATAATTGGACATTGTCTAGTTTATTCAAAACCTATGAAAACGCTAGTAAGAGAATCATAAATTTGCTGTACCATCAGTGATTGATCGCAAAACCGGGCTGTATAAAAATTTATTCACTTTTGGTAACTATTCCAACTAGTGATGCATCACAGTGATCAAGCCTTAAGTCAAATTGCTGGAACTTCCCTAGCAAAAATTAACGTTTCTAGAAAAGCTTCAATTTTTTATTTTTAAAACTGAAAAAAATAGATTTCTGAGAATTTAGAAATTTAAAAAAATGTTTTTTTATATTTTAAAAATTTTAAATTTTGTTTTTCAAAGCAATCCAACTGCGTTAGCTGTTTAGCGACAAAAATCGAAGCGTGGAAGCGCCGCATTGCAGATAACGGATAAACATTGGTACAGAACCATAAAAATCTAAACAAAATTTGTACTTATTATTAATTTTTTTATAAAATATTTCCTAATTTGATATATATGTGTCTGATGATCATTGTTGAACGCCAAATGGCATATTTTCTTACTTTTTTATTGGATCTCCAAAATCGCTCTGAATTCGGTGAGCGGTTAATACTCAAGATTTGCATTAAGGCAAGTAAACAAAACAAATTGCATAATATTTCAAAATTAGGTCCCTCAATTTAACAATATTATATGATGCCTATCAGTTACAAAAAGGAGTTCAGTTCGATTTGTTTTGGCAGTCAAGCAGCTAAGTTATGAATAGTGATTATAAAAAACGGCCCAGAAGCAAAAATTACGCATTTCGGGCATGGTCCGGTATGATGAACGCAAGTATTATAAAATATTTATTCATACGAAACTATAAAACACAAAATTATTTTTTTGATAAACGGTACACTATGAGGGCAAATAGTCACAACGCCGCTTGAATAACTTTGGGCCGACATTTTCGAAACTAAATTTTTAAGTTAATTGGTGACAGCGGACCCCTACAGTTTAAACAAAAATAAATTTAAAGATAACGAAGTATATAAGTATACAGGATGACCCAGTATATGCCTCAGTGTCGAAACAAGATAACAGCATAAATACAATATGTACTCTGTTTTCTCTTTTTATTTTACATATAAATGTACTGATATAAAATATCTAATGAAAAAGTATATTAGCCAAGGGTAGACAACTTATGTACCAATACAGCTTTATGTAGTATACATTTTATATATTGAAATATATTTTTTGAATTGAACTGAACTGAGACAATAGCATTGATTGTGAGTATCATGTATAAAAATTGAATAATATTTTATCAAATGCAGTATGAAAATTATTGGCTTTTGAGTTTAACCTAAGCATTGGTTTAGCTGTGGCCATTTTTCGAATATTGTGGTTAGTTTAGAATATTATTGACGATTCAAGCATTGAAACCGTAACTTAAAATAACATTCCTAGATCTAATATCGGTACAATACTGGATGGTTTTATACTAACTATAAATATTTTTAAGATATATATTTAGTGCTCTGCGTAGATCTACATTTGATACACATATCGGTTTTATGCCTGAATACATAAAATAAATTTAATTTATTTTGTGTTATAATGAATTATTGTTTATATAATACAGTTCATTGTTCCAATAATCATGAATCACGTAATTAATCTTTACTGGGACTGATGAAATTCTACATACATTACCACAATGAGTTAAGATAAAATCAATCAAATCTAATCAGATTAATACATCTAAATTGAAGCTTCTACACAATATCACATTTATGTGGTTGCCAAACAAAGCGTCATGGTTGTAAAACAATCGAGAGCGTCCTATTGAAATGACAGAAGCGACAGGAGCGCACAACGTTAACGAGGTATAAAACAGGTAGGTGAAGGCAATCAGAGCGTCACCTAGTTTGTACAGAATACAAAGCACGATATAAAAAACACACGCAAAATATCGAGCTAGGTACGGATGATAAAAAAAGCAAACGTGAAATGAAGTAAAAAAAGGCAGCGGACAACAAAAGCGGAGGAGTAGCCGGGTGATATACGTTGCGGACTAGGGTTTATACAAAAACCCGCATTTCAGAAAACCGGTTTTCGAATTTTAATTTTACAAAAAAAAAAACGGGTTTAACTGTTTTTCGAATTTTATATAGAAAATAAATTTTTGCTCGAATATCCTGTAATTTATCCGCAAATTTAATGTAATTTAGAGCAGTATTTAACTGAATTTATTTATTGTTCAATTTTATATACAATAAACAAAAATGGTTTTAATTTTAATTAGTAGTAAAAAATAATAGTTTATCTTGATTAAATAACTTTGAAAATAATTATTCGTTATTCATGCATCATTTTCACATATATAAGAATGAAAATATTTTTATGATAATGAAAAGAAAGTTTTCGAATAAATAAAAATAAGACATTTTTAAATAGAACAAACTTTCATTGAATACAAACAAAATAAAAAAATATTAGATACATGTTGATACAGACTTGTTAATATCAATTTTAGTTTTAAAAACAATTAAGCTAAACAATTCTAATTGTTTTTTTTTGTTTAATAAAATATGATTTAAAAAAAAACTGAGAACGTCTATCAAATTGCTACTTAGACGTGTCCTTTATTGTTTACTCACAAAATTTTCTGAAATAGAAAATACTCTCATACTTGCGACCAAATTATGCTTAATTAATTTTAAAGCCTGATATAATAATTCTAAGATTTTTATACTTCAATTAGTGACGTGTAGGGTTTAAAACTCTTTTTTTTAAGTTTGAGTAGCGGAAGTTACTTCTTCAAAAAGAATACACACTGATTTAAATTAGTATATACACTGGTATAAAAATCTAAATTAATACAGTAGAACTCCAATTATCCGAATTAATGGGAACCGGGACCCATTCGGATAATCAAATGTTCGGAGTTTTTTTTTAAATTGCCATTGGAGAGAAAAAGTTATGTTTTGATATTGCGCTATTTTTTTATTGAATTAAATGAAAAAAAACATGACATTTTCACATTTTTTAAATGTAAATAAAATGTACTTATGTACAAGTTTAGAAACAAAAATCATTGTTTTGTAAACATCTCCGTCAAATCAAAACAAACAATGTGCCTACACTGGCTTTGCTGGTGGAAGAATAATAGTGCACTTAGACTTTTTTTGGTCAATTGTTTTTCTGAAAGTGATTCGGATAATTGGCGATTCAGATAGCCGGAGTTCGGATAATTGGAGTTCGGATAGTCAAAGTTCGGATAATTGGAGTTCTACTGTATATACAAAACCTTTCTGAAAACCATTGCATACTGATAAGATATCAAATGCTATAGAAATGATATGATTTCAAGAATCAAAATGCTTTCATCTTTTATAGTTGGCTATATTTGTCATTTTCCATTTATACAGTAAAACCCGACTTTTTTCACTAAAAAACCGGTTTTCGAATTCCATAATTTTCGCCAAAAAACGGGTTTTTAAAACCGACAAACCCTATTGCGGACGGTGCACGATGCTATTTCCCCAGAAAACTTCGGACGCCTCACCGTGCCGGTGGCGATGCCAAAAACAAACGAATTTATATAGGTAATTAAGTGTAGAATTAAAATGGACAAGGACCATAGGAAGGTCTGCGTGTGCGGATTTTGTAATGCTTATATCTAATCAACTGCTCTGCACGACCTTTTCCCGGATTTACAAACTTAAATCCTACATATTATTCAAACAATAAGCCGATACTCATTGTGCGATCCTCTAGGAATAGAATATGAACATACGCAACTAATTTAGTTCGATGTAAACCAAGTTAGTACTGCTCAGAATTTAATTAGGAAATAGTATTATATAGTCGATATTGCAAGCTGTTATTTCCGGGATGTTGCAACAATGAGAAATTTTCAATAGAGGGATGTAGTCTTATATAGTAGAGTTTGATAATTTAATGTAAATGGAATTTCAGTTGCAATGAAGGAATAACATGATGTGTGGTTTTGAATAGTAACTTACTCTAAAATACATTATATATGATGAGAAAATTAAATTAGGTTAAAAAAATTATATAAAAACTTTTAAAACGAGCATTTATTCAACAGCTTCAAGTGTAAAAATCAGAAATAATTCAATATTTTAAATCAATATTAATGATATGTTTAAAACAAATTTCTTTTCCTTATTAGTAATCAAAGTTTCATAGATAATTGAACATTATCTTTTTATAAACTTTTAAGAAATTTATATACTATTTTATTGTATTATTTCAAATTATGTTAGTTTATTAACTTCATATAGGGTAATGGGCCAATTATAATAAAAATATAATAATTATAGTAATGGGCCAAAAATCGAAAATGAAAATTTTTGCATTTTTCGACTTTTTGAAGGTTTCTGAATATTTTGGCATACCTCACAATCAGAAAAAATGCATGTGTGTGTATGTGTGTTTTGTTGCTGCATTTTTTCGTCCACGTTTTCGAGTGCGCGGATCAACCAATTTGGATGTTTCAACAAACATTCAATTTCTATTGATTGGGAGATGTGCTGATTAGTTTTTGGCAAAGGCAGGTCCAGCCGTTACGGAAATACAAAACAAAGAGTGCGGAAAATACAAATCGAGTTTTTGAGAGAACGGAGTATCCGATTTGAATTGGGAGAAGAGGTGATTAGTTTTTAGTCAAGGCAGGTCCAGCCATTTCAAAGATACTGAGCTGGCAGTTCCAGCAATTTTCCTTAACGCACAATGCCATACAAGACTAGTTTTAACTAAAATTTATAATTGAAATAAATATGTTCTACCTCATCATTTTCAAATTACGAAAAATAATATTTTACATTAAAAGCATCATAGTCAAGAATTGTCTTGTTAGTTAGTGATTCAATTATTTTTTTTTTATAAAAATATTACATTCAAAACATATATTTAAAACAATTGGATGGAAATATGTTTTAAAGCGTGAAATCATTTATGCAAAATTAAATACATATACAAAATATTGAATAAATAGTAATCTCTGAATAATGATAAAGATATTTTATGTTAGTTATGTGTAGCTTGGAAACAGAAAAAATATAATTTATTAGGCATTATAATTTATAGATGAACTGTTTTAAATAAAATTATGAATAACATTGTATCATGTATTGGAAGATCAAAATAGCTAAATTCATCCTGCTATATAAAAGAACACTATTATTTTTATGATGTCGTATTTTATGTGACTTTTATTATAATAGATGACTTTCAAAGTGTAAAATTTCTTATAAAATTATTTACATAGGCATAATATGGGTATAATTAAATTTAAAATTGTCACTTATGGTATAACTGTTAGAATACTTTAAGAAAAATCTTTACATAAAAGCTGTGAAGATGAGCAACAAAAATAATTGAAAATAGTTTAGGTCGTGCGTCTCCACTTCATGATACAAGAAAATTAGTATTTATCTCCAACGTTTACTACCGAACGTGTATGGCTTCTCAATATCTATTTAATTCCTCACACATCTCATTATATTTTAAATGGAAAACAAAGAAGTCGTAAAACTCGCTAATAAAACGGTAATCTAAAATCTTTATGTTGAAACGCGTTTAGCATTTCACAGCGCGCATATATTAATTCCCGCGACCTTTCTCCAAATATCAACGATAATAAAAAAATTAATAATATAAGCTATTCGAACGCAAAAACGTTTAGGTAAACAGAGCATTGGCAAATCCTGATCATAAATAATAGTATTTTACCGTCGCCGTTATAAATGTGCACTCCGGCGAGAGAAAAGACCGGGTAGAAAGGGCGATTTGTGGATGAATCCGCCCCTTGGGCAATTCCGAGGCTGGTGGGTTAACTTCGATGTGGGGATGAAGGTTTCCGATAACAGCCCAAAGCGAAAAGATAACGGAGTGACGCCGGGTAACGTTGGCTGAGGAAATTTCTAATGGGGTTTGGGACCGTTACAAAGGGGATAAGAGAACTCTGCTAAGTATGAATGCTGGGAGCATGAACAGAAGTAAAAACACACCAACAAATGACTCCAAAAAATTCAAGTCGAAATATTGTAAAATTTTTTGAATGTTCTTTTCCGTATGCATGTGTGAGTGAATGTGTGCTTAAGAAAATAACTAAAATAACGTTGGTTGTTCTGTTTTTTATAACACAGGTGTTGTCCGTATCGGGTGTGTGTTTCGCAATGTAGTTTTATGAACAATCTTAATAAAAGCTAGTTGAAAGTGGCATTTTCCTTTGAGGAAGTTGCACGATCTTCCCGAAATGTGTAGTAATTGATTTAATCAACCTATATTAAGATTTAGACATTTAGATAAAATTTTTAACTCCACGATTACATATATCATGTACGTAACCCTTTATGTCATTTAATGATTTAAATTAATGGTAACATTTTTTACACAATTAGATACTTTTTGTAGACTTATTTTCAGCTAATTTCAAAAAAATTGCTTTCAAATTTGTGATATTCAAAATTTGACTCAACACATCACAGAAGCGAATTTTGACACAAATTCATATTCTTCAAATTCGTCATATTTTTCAAACTTTGACCAATTTTTTAAATTAAACTACTTGCCGTAGGGCCGATAGAAGATTATGAAATAAAGATTTCAACAGTTAATTACGAAGAAACGGCTCAGCTGATCTTTGTCCTAAACTAATCAGTTCGATTACGATATAATATCCATTAAATAGTTTTGGAATTTTCTAAAGTGAGTCAGAATTTTTGGGTAAAACGTGGACTAAAATTTTTCAATTTTCTCTTCATTACTAACAACTCGGCCGATCAGGGACTATCGAGATACGTCGTATGGCTTTTAAATTTTTGAAATCGGTCCAGCTGTTTTTCGAGAAAACGTCGATTTAAGGGAAAACAACTGTTCATAAGCAGCGAGCACACACACATAGTTCCAAGTTTGGTCTCATTCGATTCAATATGGCTTGAAACGTCAATAAAATTGCTGAGTCGGACTTTTTGATGAAAACAATTGTTAATAATGAAGCAAGATGAAAAATTCTTAATAACAATCGTAAATAATAATCAGAACAATTTCAATTACTCACATGTTAATCATTTATTCTACAATTCATTTATATCATTTAAATTAATTTGAAGAGACTGATTTGAATTAATTTTCTCATATATTGCTCCCATGTGTTACGTCTTTTTTTTTTTTCAAATAATATTATAAAATATTATCATGTCTTGAAATAGATTCACTTTTGTCTAGGCAAATTATGTTTATGAGATATTGTAAATTAAATAATTTAAATAAACTGTACAAAAATAATTTTATGGACAATTTTATCATGTATGAGTAAAATAGATAAATTTTGCCTGCAATTTATTACAGCGATATTATTTTTATGACGTCGTGTTTTACGCGACTTTTATTTTAATATATGACCTTTACGGTGTAAAATTTCCTATAAAATTCTCTATCGGTATATAATTGAATTTCGAAGTGTTACTAATTCTAGAGTTATTAAAATAATTCTGTTTTGAAACCGTCGAATGCATAAAACCACTATTTTGAGTGTAATATGAACATTGAAATTTTGTATATATATACATGTAACTTTATATATATAACAATTTAACAAAACTTTACTACAAATGGTATGTATAAGATCTGTACACTGACTAAAGTTATAAACTTCTACTGAACTCCATTATAATTTTCCACTGAATGAAAGCTAGGACTATAGCTGAAACGTATGGATATATAATATACTTTTAAAGAAATTTATATTTACACTATTTTCACACCTGATTATTAGACCCTCGTTAATATATATAAATATATTGTATGAGTCGAACAAATTTTTATAATATAAATATAAGCACACTACCCCCTGTTTTGCACTTAATTTATTTCATAAAGTACTAAATATTAAAGACCTTTATTTCGTAAAAAAAAATGTATTTTTTTGGTCAAAACTATTATTCTTTATCGCATAAAAACCATACATTGATCAATTATTTTTTACATATAAATGTGCTGATCTAAAGTAGATAATGATAAAGTGCAATACCCAAGAATAACCTTATGTACTGATTTACCATTAAATTGTATACATTATATATTGAAATATATCTTTTTTGAGAATTTTGAATTAAATTATTCTAAGACTTTGATTTATATCATCATCAGTATGAATTTTAAAACCAAATGCAGATACTATATAACACAATTTAAATTACTTATTTTAAACTACTAACCAACCAACTTTAAGTTAATCACAACAGTGACAATATAAGGGTACAAAATATCAAGCATTTGCAATAACATCAATTAATATTTATTACGCATAAATATACCTTTCATTGAAAGAGATGTGTGTATATTTATTTTCCTATATGCGTAAACAAATTCAATTAGGGAAGTTAATAAAACAATTCGAATTACTTTGGGTCGTTACGCTCCACCGTCATTAACGAAATGTACTACACCGTGGCAATATTTATTAAAGATCTTATATCAATATCAACGCTTTGTCACAACGTTGTGAACATGATGGATGGCTGTCATTTTTTCATCATGAAATATGAAATTGGGTCATAGTAACAGTTTTAACCAATGTGTAATGATAATTATTATTAATGCTCTCGAACAACTGCATTAGGCTTACGGAATCGAATATAATGTTTGACTATTCAATAAGTTAAAAGCATGTTGTGGTGTTGACTGTAAAAACAATTTTAGCTTATGTTATAATAAATATTTTTAATTCCATGTAATATTACATAAATACAGAAATAAATATGTCACTAATATAATAGATAATATATTTTGCAATTATAAGTGCATCATAAAACGTTCTATTCTGATTCCACTCACAATACAATTTCCAAATGCATAGAGCTATGAAAAAATTATACAACTCTGGGACTTCTAGAAATAGATGAAAAATAGAATATATATTCTTTTGACTTGACACTGACAGAAATGCCATAGAAAATCTCTCATGAAGAAAAGTAGTCGTAGTTTCTGAACTGGAAATGTCATATCACACAATTCAGTATCACACAAAGGAAAAGGTTTAAGTTCTACAGTTCACAAAATAAATGCGATACCTTATTATATTAGAGAGAAATATATTTCGTTGTATTCGATATGCAGCAAGAATTTTGATGCAACTAAGTCATCTTTTCATTGCAAATTATATGTCTGATTTTATTAATTTCTGTTGTTTGATATTGACTTTTCCAAATCCTATCTAATATAAAATCGTTTTAGCTTTAATAAAACTCACGAAAAAAAAAAAATAGAAAAAATGATTCATCAAAAATTGGGCCAAATTCAGTATTACACATAATTTTATATGATATACAGATATTTCATCAGTCAAGGGGCAACTAAAGTAAGAATAAATTGGAGCAAATCGCGTCAAAAAAATTATCTTGAATAAATAGCGAATAGTTTTAGACTAAAGCAATAATTTATTCTTGCAATTTCTTAATGTTGCATATTATCACTTATTTTATAAATGAATATTGTTCTTAAAACATAAATCTCAATTTTCATATACTCTATTTATTTACCTGTTGGCGATAATGTAATGGATATCAGGATTGAATTTGTTTGAACTCACCTGAAACAAAATATATTATTATTAATTATAAAACATGTTGATTTATAAGTTTCTTTGAATGAAACTATAGAAATGATGCATACTTTGTACCTATAAAGATCTTCACAAAATTTAATTTTCATAAAATATACAGCTGTTAAAAATATTGGGTAATTGAAAACTATGTAAATTAATTGAATAACTAGAATTCTAACTTAATTTTAATAACAGCCTACTCAAACTTATGGAAGATTACTTGAACATCATAAAGATATGGTCATGAACAAGCTAAGATTTTATTCTAGTATTCTAGTAAATAAATTTTTTGAAAAGTATTTTCAAGTTTATTTGAGAGCAAAAAGCATTTAAACATGTGAAAACTTGCATTGTAATTATAATGATTGTACAATAAATGTACCTTGCAAATCGTATCCATTTTCCTTGCAAAAACATATTTACGATTTATGTTTTAAATTTTGTAAGGATCAAAAATAAGACAAAAGTAAGACAAAATCTCATACTATGAATTAATAGTGCTGATTTTACAAAGTTTTATAATAATATTAAGATAGATAGTTATAAATTAGTTATACTCGTATTTGTTTTATTGGCTAAAAATCCCTGGTTCCATTTCACAGCCAGCTCGGTATCAATCAGAATGAAACGAAAGTTGCATTTGGGTTTTATAGCTCCTCTTTGAGCATTGGTACATAAAGAATATAAAGTCAAAAAATACTATTCAGAATAGTCAAAATATGCTATAACCAGGATAGAACTGGTTTTCTCTCCAAACAAGTCATATGTTAATATAAAATCATATTATATAGTGTTTTATAATGATATCAACGTAGATAGTTTTAAGCCGTTATACTCATATTACTTTCATCTTCTAAGTAAGGAATGAAAAATATACTATATATCTACATTTACTTGTTTGCCATGACGATTAAATTCAGTAATTTTAGTAAATAGTCAACATAATTAAAGGGAAATAATTAGGCGCTGTTCAAAGTTATTATTAAGTATAAAAACGAACTAAAACTTATTCATTTCATAAATAGAAAATTAGTTTAAAAAATCGATAATTGGAGACTCAGAATGATTATTGATCAATTTAAGATTAAACTACTAAGCATGTTATGCTTACAAGCTGTTGTTTTACTATTGAAAAAGCACGAATATTATAATTTTTACTTCTATATTATAATGTATATATAATTATTTGTCACAATATAGGCTTAATATACTACTCTTTGTAATACTATTCAATCTTTTATTGAAAGTGATATAATTAGGCGCTATCCAAAGTTCTTAAGTATGAAAACAAACTGATCGAACTTACTAATTTCTTAGATAGAAAATAGTTAAATACAACATTTCATAATGGAAGACTCACACTAAATAACCAGTTTTAGGCTTAGTAGTTGAACATCCTACTGAACATTCAAATGCAATCTGTGGTTTTATAAAACAGTGTAAAGAGCACAAAGATAATTTTTATATACTTCTTCAATTTTACAAACATTTTATATCATATTGTACTCAATGTTCTGCTTTCTGTACACCCCCAAATATATACATAAACTAATATTTGTCTTTTGCTTATTCTATTTTTATTCTACATAGCCCTCAAAACCATCTAAAAATGGCAATACATTTGAATTTCCAAGAATTTGGAGCAGCACTGTTATTATATATTTCATACACGGTTGCTTTAAATTTTTGAAAGTCAACACAGAATATTTGTATCAGTTTCATCTATTGCATATGACATGCAATAAACCTATGTCAGTTACAATTATAACATTGTCTCAACTAGAGAAAATAGGGTTTTGGGAAAATTGATGAAGCGTATTACGTGCATTAGTAACGCGGTGTTAGGTGCATGCCGAGCGCTCGGTTTAGGGCCTGTGATTGAATTTGTTTGCCACAAAGACGAGATTCCTTTCATAGTTGGGTATGTCTCTTGACATCTAATTAATTGTGCGATTGTGTTCATGTTCATCTGCGTAGCTAAGTCACTACTAATCTTCTTATTTGCATCTATGACTAAATACGTTTGCTAAGTAATAGGCGGAATAGTTTGATGAGACGATTTTATAAACGATATTGTAATGATGTTCATACATAAATTCATTGGCAACCCTTCGAAAAGCTATGCAGCTAAGATGAAATATTACAATAAATGTTTATACCAATTTATTATACTATTAAAAACAGCTTCCATGAAGGTTCATTTTTGCATTTCTTTCAACAAGAAAACAGGTTTTATGGACAAATAATAAAAAAAGTGCGCGTAAGGTTCATTGATTGAAGTAAAACTTACTTGCTACTGTACAAGATGACATTTAAGCAAAAATAAATACATCATATAACAATTTTGAATAATGTTTATTAGTAATATGGTAACACTCGTGATGCACTCATTTATTTGTATATTTATATAATGATAAATTATAAATTATATATTCATAATAGCATTACAAATATGTATAATATTTAAAAACAATAATGTAATTAAAGCCATACTTCAAATATGACATGATCGGTTTGTCATTGTAATTAGCATTTAGAAATGAACCTTCATTAGAGAAATGAAGTAATTGCTGATTAATAAATTCTATAATATTCGTTCACACAGTGGATTATGTTAAATAACGCCTAAACAAATATTGTTTTCGCAACTTCACTCATCATGTAATAATTGTATTTGAAGAACTTCATGTAAGTAAAATTAACATACATTTATTGACTGCTTGTATTTCTTTTACTTTTTCGCTGGCGATAAAATCTCATTCTTATTAGGATATATTAAGAATCAATATTTTCCATTTTAATAACTTCAAAGATTTATAGAAACTACGAATAATATAGAAATACGGCACAATTATTTACTTTGTTTTATTATTTTCAAGGAACAGGGTAAAATATTTTTCTGATTCAGGCATTTTTCAAGATTTGTACTACGATGTAACTTTAAAATGTTTATTTATCTATTCCGATTTTTTGTTGATATCAGTACGCATACAACAACAAATCTCTATTCACATACGCGACGACTAATCACAATAGACTCGTAAAGAAATGATATCATGAAGAGCGAATGACGAATCATTGGCACTCGACTCTGCCGTAAAGCACTTTCTTTGCATTTGTACGGATTTACAACTAAAGAAGTTTTACTTCAAAAAAGTTTACCGGATCGATACCGTACTTAGCTATTTTAGTTTAAAACGCAATATGATTGACTTAATTTCAGCACCAACAGCCAAAAATATATCTCATAAAAATAAAACGATTTTTTATTTTTAAATTTATAATTTAACTCTGAAAAGATAAGTAATATAGAATCTTGAAAATATTGGAAAACATTTGAATCTATTTTATAAATGATAAATACCTAGTAAAATTCCTCAGACGTGCAGACAATAGCTTTATCGAAAATAATACCAAACAGACATCATTATCACATAAATAACTTTACTAGAAATCATTTACCATATCATAAAAGAACAATTACCGAGTTTTATCTCAATAATCAAACTCTCGGGAAAGCAAAAGCCACGACTTCTATTTGGAAAACGTGCCTCTTGAAGTCTCACGTAAACTTCAGTGGTTGATGCCCATACATTCTGCTCTCCCTGATAAAATCTCTCTTACCTCAGCTAACGAAAGCTATATATCAAAGACCATACACTAGTTTTAAACAAGAGCAATATTTCAATACTAGACTCCACGTAGATACAAGTTTTCGGTATAAGAAAAAAACAAATTCTCACATGGGTTGTGTAGCTGCAAAACATATATTTTCAGAGGACGGCGGTAATAAGTATATAAATCTTGATCCAGCAACATTCAGTGGAAGAACGTGAGATTCCAATAGCTTAAATGCCGAGAAATTGAACATTAAAACTAATTATAAAATTTTTATTAAATAAAAATGAAAAAATAAATAAAATTATCACTTATCTAGAAGATGCTGGTAAATGGATTTATTATAGAAAGTAATAAAATTTTGTACCTATATTAAAATATACTTTTAAAATAAGAAGTACAAAAACCTACAAAATAAAACTCTATGGAATCGTTCTATACGAATCATATTTTATTATATTTTATCTAACTGCTTAACATAACCTATTTTGTTGGATCAAGCAATGTGAATAAAATAAGTTGTCTTTAAAGCAAGACAATGATAAAAATTGAGATATGTATATTTGTCTAATTAGAAATTTTTGCATTTCTTGTCTAAGTAAGAGTTTTGTTTCTAGGTTATATTGTTTGTTACAACAATTTAATTAGTTTATTACATGTATATATATAACGTACCTAAGTCATTTTTACTCTTATGACAAATCTATTTGTTAGAAAAGAAGACTATAAGTGCAACTTCCTATTGACGCATGTCTATTATTCAATATTAGGTAAAATATTATTATTCACAAAAACAAAGGAACAATAATAACCTAAAAAAATTCTACTCGAGACTGGTTCCGTACAAGCATTTTTTGAACCTTAATTTTTCTCAGAATGTACCACTAATTATTTTATTGAGTTTTGACTTTATTGTTTATAATATTTTCTACATAAGATATACTAATATGTAGATTTTTGCAAATATGTGAGCTATTTTATAAATGGCAATAAATAACAAAACACAAACTTGCTGTTATTCGTTTTATCTATTATCATACAGGAATTAGAATTTGTCTATTTTGTTAAGACATTCAGTAAGTTTGTTAATTTAAAAAATGGTAATTAGATTGCAAACCAATATTCATTATTTAAAATGATTTATTTAACTTTACTCAATCAATAATAAATATTTTGTTGAAATTCCCAGAAGGTCTATTTTTATTTGAAACATATTTTTAATCGATATATACAAGTACCACAAAAAATCAGTTCATAAGCTTCATAGAAGGATTTAATTTTTTGATCGACTAGTTTACAAAAATAAAATTTCGTAAAAACAACTACTTGATATCACGCAGTCCGAAGATGATTGAACTTCAACTTTGTGATTGCAAGGCTAATTACTTCTACCGGCACAAATTTTGTGGCATTAATGTGTTCTATTGTTCAATAATAAATTGGTTTATATTGTTTAATAAAAATATCTAATAATAATATATCTTTTATACTGGTAATCTTTTTCGAAAATAAATAGCATCTTGTTATAAAATGGAAACAAAGCATAAAACAGTAAATTTTTGGTTCAAGTTTATATCCTAAAATATGAGATGCTCACAAACAAAATTAATAAAATATAGTTACTGATTGAAATTAAATATATTAATTGATATAGTTGCATAAAATGTTACACTAAATAAATTCTTGAGATTTGATAGTTTTTTACTATTTAATATTACAACTTTTAATAAACAAAAACTAACTACTGATCCCCAACATCAGGAATAATAGAAAAAAATTGCTAGAGTAAACTATTGTTACTCATTAGAATTGACCCTTCCGCTACAAATGTCGTCTATGGACGACATTCACTCGACTACATGCGTATACGAGTGTCATCCATAGACGACATCTGCATTACGTGCAGTGTGTACGAATGTCGTTCATAGAGGGTATCAATCGTAGCTTCAAGATCGATCATTATGAGTTAAATTATTGGTGATCCTAATTTTTATTGTAATTTGCAGCTCATCAGAAACGCAATTTTTAATTTTTCAACGCATATGTATTGATTTTGACATTTCTCTTAAAATATAATGAAACACCGCCAATGGGTTACATAGTTACAGTGAAATAGTTATATCTCACTCAATATATTTGATAAACTATACTTTTTAATATTAATAATATCGAATTGCAATAATCAACGACTTTTTAAAAAACATCTGAAAATCATACAGCAAACTAGTGGGGTGGGTGGCATCGTGCCTTAAGGCAAATTGCTGGAACTTCCCGTACCGTAACGAAACGTTCGAGGAATATTGAATGTTTTCAAATAGATTATTATAAATATTATATTATTGTCTAATATTTATAATAATTATATAAACTGAATTGCAGAGTTGAAATTATTTGTTTAAAGTATATTAGAACTTTAGTCAGTATTAAAAATAAAATCTGAATTATTTTCGATATACAAAAAATTTAAAAAAAAAAAAAAAAAAAAAAAAAAAATGGTACAAAATTTTTTTTTTCCATAATCAATTATTTTGTTAAGACAAGCAGAAAGTTCTTTGAATCAATTGAATCGGACGCTTAGTTCTCTCAAAAACTGCCATTTTTTGTACATTTAGCTCTGTATCTCCGAAATGGCTGGGCCTGCCTTTGCGCAAAACTAATAACCCTTTCTCCCAATCATTACTAATGGAATGTTTTTTAGATCATTCAAATCGGATGCTCCGTTCTCTCAAAAACTCGATTTCTATTTTCTGCACTCTTTGCTCCTTATCTCCGTAACTGCTGGACCTGTCTTTGCCAAAAACTAATCAGCTCTTCTCCCTATTAATAGGAATCGAATGTTTTTTAAACCATTCAAATCGGTTGATCCGTACGCCCGAAAACGTGGACGAAAATTTGTATCCATACATACATACATACACACACACACACACACACACACACACACACACACATCCATTTTTTCTGAGGTATGCCAAAACGTTCAGAAACCTTCAAAACGTCGAGAAATGTAAAAATTTTCAATTCCGATTTTCGGCCCATTACAATAACTTACCCTACGGGAAGTTAAAAATTTTAAAAAATAAATTTTTTGAAAAAAAAAAAAATTAAAAATGATCAGTAATTGAAACTATTTACTGAATTCCGTTTACTATTACCTCAACAAGATATATTCTATTTGTATTGTTTCCAGAACGCTAGTCATCCCTGACTTATGAAGGTAAAGAGTAGTTAATACGATATATACATGTAAGACCGTCTACGTTATAAATCAAGGGCATTGGCTTACGGTGACTAGACGTTCTTGTTTAGTGCTTTTGCTTCTACCATACATAGTCATTACAAACAAAAAATATCTCAGAAAACAGGTCCCAGTAGCTAAGCTAATATAACATACAAGACTACGCACTAAACGTAACTTCAAATCACACAAATGAGATTGTAACGTGATCCGTGGAAAATGGATCAATCCTAAGGCTAAATAGAAATGTACTAGAAAGGTTGTTTTTTATGTTTTGAATATTGCATTTTTTACGGATCAGAAATTTGCTGCGATAAAAACGTTGCTATTTGTAGAAATACCAAATTATTGCTTACAATTAGATACAAAAATGTATCTATTCCAAGAAAAAAGCATACTGAATTTTTCAATTGATCAAAATTATACAACAGCGGAAAAATGTATAGTTCCAAATGTCCTATAATTCTTAATGCACAACTTCGCTAAAACTGAACTCATATATATTCATATACATGACTAAAATTATACATATTGCATATCATATAACTGCCTATTTATGATAAAATTAATTAGTGGAATATTACTTCATGACGTATTGTTATAAGTATCAAGTAAAAGTTTCTATTGACTTTATATATCAAGTACTTGTTGAAGTACCCACTATTGATCACTTTTCTTAGTTATTTATATCCTGAATATATAATATTATACAAGACTGTCGGAGCTTTTGATGAGAGCCTCGATATTGACTTATCAAGCCCAATATAAAACAATTTTTATAACTACTAAACATTTTTTTCAATTAGTCATAGAAACAAAATAAAAATTGACAATGGCACAACATTAGGGTATGTCGGTATTCTAAATAAACCGGTTTTCTAAAAAACAACGATTCTAAAATCCGGCTTACGAAATATGAAATTCGAAAACCGATTTTAGTGCAAAAAATTTGAGCAAAAATGTATTTTTATATCAAGTTCGAAAACCGGTTTTCTAAAAAAATACTCTTCGAAAACCGGTTTTAAAAATGTCGGTTTTTGTATAAACTCTACACAACATTTACGATCAACTAGATTTCCACTAAGTTGTAAATTATGTGATGAAACTAAAAAAGAATTTCCTATGTAATATTGTGGGTTAATTTTATTACTATATATTATTATATAGTAATAGAATTAACCCACAATATCACTACTGGGTTTTAAAATAATTTTTTTAATTGATATATATCAATTACTGAATGTCTTTCATTGAGACAGGTTGTAATTTATTTGAAATAAAATAAAATATTAGAATTATTTAGAATACTTACTAGAGATCTTAAACAGTATTTTGTGACTACTGAAATGTGTAAATAAAAATTAATTGACTTTATATAGATTTGCAATTTGTACACTACACTATTGGCACATATATTTCAATACTTTAATAATATGTTACAAATAATAATTAATGATACTGAGGATAATAATTCCTACTACACAGAATATGCATTATTCCAAAAATATAAATTTACTAAATTATTTAAATCAGAAATTTTATTCAATTTTGGATTGTATCAATCGATTTAGATCAAGGATGAGCAACCCGCGGCCCGCGGGCCGCATGCGGCCCGCCAAGCATTTCTCAACTACAGATTATTTTTCTAGATATTTTATCACATACTGCTGTAAAGGCTAATTTTGTTGTCAGTCAAACACTGGTGAAAACTGTTGTTCGCAGAAATAGCATTTCCTGATAAAATAAATATTAATTTAAATGTTAGTTGAACAATATTGCAAGAAAAATCGAAAACTTGTCGCTAGGTTTAAATCATCGTGAATTTAAAGACTTCCTGACAATTTAGAGCATGAATATGGCAGTGTGCTTTTCAATACCAAAGTACGTCAGCTCAATAGTGATGCAATGCTTAAAGGAGTATACGACCCAAATGGCGAACTACAATTGTTTTTGGATATGAAAGAACAAACGTAATACTTTCGTCATTTTGGTAATAAAGAATAATATCTTTTGCAGCATCTTGTATTTCACATTTCATTTTCAGAAAAAGAAAAAGAAACAAATTTTAATTGTGATTCCAAATGTTCAAAGCTAACAAAACAGCTCTTTTTATGTGAATGTTTTTTTCGCCATTTACTATGCAAGATTTAGAAAATGTATTTTTTCAGTAAACATCCTAATTTTTTATAAATCTCATATCAGCCCTGGGAAATTTTCGCATTTGATAAAAACCCAAATCAAATTATGATAAATTATTTTTTTGAAAGTACGTATGTGTGCGAACAATTACACAGGACCACAAAAGAAAAGTCGCTGGATAATAATTCATTCATTCAGAAAAAATACTAGATTGAAGATTGTGCCAATTTTTAAATGTTTTTCCATATTTTGTGTCCCAATTTTTACTATTGATTTATCTTCAGTGGTAAAAGTACATTGGAAATATATCAGAAAACATATGTCACACACACAATCCAGCCAACTTTTTTTTGTGGACCTGTGTTAATTTCAACCATGAAGTCACAAAAAATTACCACCTATCAAAGCTGCATACGTGTTGCTACTTTCCGCATTAAAAAAATAATAATGAAGATCAAAATTAAAAAAAAAACTGCTGATTTTTTTGTATTGTATTGTATCAATATTTAACACTTATCCACTCCTAAATATATAAAATATATACTTTTTTCAATTTTGTAATTTTGTTGCAATTACATTATTTCCGCGCTCAGTCAACAAATCTTTTGCCTTAATTTTAATCAGACTTTTGACCTTATAGGAAAGCTTCAGTTTTATTTAAAAAAAAGCAATTTATTTTTATCATGGATTGTACGAACGTAACAAATTTTAATTTTTTTTAAAAATTTTGTTCTTTATTTTATTTTTTTAATACAGAATGGAAAACTACATACAACTCCAAATTTTCATTATTTTATAATAATCATTTTAGTAGTTCAATCATTTTTTATTTAGGTTGGTAATCGATCAATTAACTATTATCGCCTTTTTTGTGAATGTTTTTAATTGAAATTCGATCAAGATTTTTCTGAGCTTATAAAAAAGCTTAAATTTCGCTGCAACATTTTAAAAACAATTCTTAGATATTGGAAACGAAATGGTTACCTCCGATAAAACTAACTGATTTGCAGGCTTATTTTACTGTACAAATATTTCCCATTATGCAATAGCTTTTGAATGTCTTGCGGAAGGAGCAATTCTAGCAAAAAAAATTAGAAATTCAATATTAAAATCTGAAGATAAAACTGTTTTTGAGAGAAAACTCAACTTTCGCTAAGCATAGCTTAACCTAATTCTAATAAGTATTTTAGCGTTATGGTGGGTAAATTATCAATGTAATTTATATTAGCTGCCCCGTTCATTTATATACCACATATTTATGCATTCAGAATTAGTTAGTCATTTCTTATACTAATGATTTTCTAAAAAATATTTCCTGTGAATAACGTTCGCCGGGTCAGCTAGTATATATATTAATCACGTGCGGCCCGCCATGAAATTTTGAAAACCAAGTTGGCCCGCGGGTTAAAAAGGTTGCTCGCCCTTGATTTAGATCGACAAATACTGTCTTTTGTGACACATATATGTCAGGTAAATTGAATCATTTGTAAATTACTAATATTTACTGACTATGTTGGTTCCTGTCAGGAGAAATACAGACATTTTCCATTAACTGTTTGTCAACGATCTCAAATATAAATTTTCGTACTTATTCTAGAAGCGATACAAGTTAAACTAAAGCTAAATTAAAGTACGATATCATCTAATTTCTGATGTACAATTTAATATATTGAATTAATTATATTATATTATCATATTAATGTATTTTCTTTTTTAACCTGACCCTGAAAATATGTAGTATGAAAATTTAAAAATAAATTAAATAAAAAGTTATCGAGTATCCGATTTCTATGATGTGTGATTCTAAAACAACTTCTAATAAATTTGGATTCACCGGATAGCATATACTAAAATTCAAGGAAATTAAAACCAAGTGCAAATAATATTCTCAGAAATTTTTCATAAAATATGCGAAAGAATACTACAAGCAAATATTCTGAGTCTTTCTTTTTCTAAATATTAACTACTAATTTTAATTTATGGAAATACCAATCACAGTTAACTGGTTCAGTATCACAGTTGACGCAAATTATTATTTTAATGCCTCACAATGTTAGGCAGCCCATATAGTAGTTAGTACAAGCATTGTATCGACCTCCACCGCCTGTTCAAAATTTCCAACTTGTTAATAACTCGAAACGGTTTAAAATGTAAGAAGCGTTCACTAACAAACTTCGTCGTAACTGTGTTAGCATACATAACCTCTGTCAATATATCAATATATGCAGTATCCCGTTTGAATAGCCAATATAAAATTACGTCAGCTCATAATATTCCGAACACACACTGGCACGTTTTCCACGAAGGAAAGTTTAAGCCCCGTTATAGAGTTCAGGGGGCTCAGTACTAATCGTCGGGGATCAACTAGACCGCCGCATAGGCAACCTGAATATTTCATTAAAGTTTAGAGATTAGTCCAGCACTTCCGAAACTTACGTGCATACTGCGCCCAGTATCGTTATTCAATTAAGGCAACACACTATTCTGGTCGTGAGCATAAATAGATTGATTTCCGTAGTGTAATTTAGGATAATTAGTAGCGTTTATGTGATGTTCCTGAATGGTAAACACGTGTTTCATTTTTTATTTGTCTTTGGAGATTTTAATAATATGAATAGATTATTGAATAATATAATGTCTAACAAAAATTTGAAGATCAAAAGTTAATATTTCTAGTATAACATTCAACTTACAGTGGGGTAAGTTATAGTAATCGCAAAAAATCGAAAATAATTTTTTTTGCGTATCTTTATGTTTCAAAGGCTTCTAAACATTTTGGCATACCTTAGAAAAAATGAATGTATATGTGTGTGTATGTATGTATGCATTTATGTGTGTACGTACATATGTGCGGATACAATTTTTCGTCGACGACTTCAAGAACATGGATCAACCGATTTGAATAATTTAAAAAAACATTCGATTCCTATTGATAAAGAGACGTGCTGATTAGTTATTTTCCAACGCAGGTTCAGCTGTTTTGAAGATACATGGCAAAAAGTGCCTAAAATGGTAATTCAGCTTTTAAGAAAAAAAGACGTCCGATTTGAATTATTCAAAAAATATTTCACTTTATTGAAAAATGAAAAACCAATAAAATTTTTGGTAAGGCAGGTCTATAGGTTTCGGTAATCCAACGCAAAAAGTTGAACAAAACGAAATTTGGGAGTCAAAAATAATCACTAGATACATTCGCATCAAATTATTAGATATTTTATAAAGATTTTCTTAATAAATACCCATTTATTCATTTCTATGGGTTGCGTTCCATGATTTATGATGTTTAACGGTTAGACTGCGTTGCGACGCTTACGCGCTCCTACATTTCGCTTTCAAAATAGCTAGGCATAGCGATTGCTTTGACAAAAAAATCAATATTTGAAAATAAAAATATAAAAAAAAATTAATTAAAAAAAGTTAATTTTTTTCAAAATTTTCAAAATACTCAAAAATATAATTTTAATTAAGTTTCCAAAATATTTAACGCACTTGAAAGATTTGAATTACGATGCGGGAAGTTCCAGCAATTCACTTTAAAGCACGATATCATGCACCACTAGTTTTTTAATATTTTTACAATAATTTTTACAGAATTCATTCTTAACGACGTCGCGTTTCAGAAGACTAACCAACGGTAGACCTATCTAAATTATATTTTAAGGTATCATTATAAATTAAAATGTGTTGATAAATTAAAAATGTCTACTTTTAATAAACTAAAAGTAACAATAAATATTAGAATTACCAATAACTCATAGTGTCGTCCATGGACGACACTCGTATCGAAAGGGCTAATAGAAGTTACTTCATACTGTTTTAACTTATAAGGAACGATTATGTAAATATATTATTAATAGACTTATAAAACTGAATATAAGCAACATTAAAGACCTCTTATGTTCGATATCTAAAATATTTATAATAATTAGATCAAAATTTTTACTAGCACAAAGTATTCCTAAAACTTCCGAAAACTATAGCAGAATATTCTCATTTATAATAATAAATGTATATCTACTACATTTTTCCTAATACATATGGTATAATAATATGCCAATATATTTGTTTTAAAATATAAAGTTTTCCATATATAAATATATTATTAGTAACAAAATAGTTCTTTATAACTAATTATTTAAACAAATAATATTTTAATTAAGCTTGAACCATAAGCTCAAACATAACAGATACATGTATAAATCATCAAATAAGAAGACAATATGAACTAATAAATTGTTTAAAGTTGCATTAATTTCCAGTAGTTTCAAAACGTAGGATACATAGGTTGCACTATATCAATTGAATTTAAGTACATTTCATTATATAATTCGTATTACTTACTTAAACTTTAACTTACCTACTTAAACTTTACTCTGAGCTTAATAAATTAAGTAGACGATAAATATCTCATCAGGCATATAATTTAAAACAAAGTTTTGTAGCACGCTATTTAGAATTGGATGAATATAAAGCTTTTCACTTTCAACTTCCCAGACTTTGTACGATAATCCATCGATAAATAGTCTACAAAGTTTGACAAAATGTATTACTTAAGATCTATCACACTTTCCATTTAAAGAAAAATGAGACTCGGTAAATTCCATTAAGCTTCTGAATATTTTAATTGTGTTCTTAGGATCACTTTATAAAATAAAAATCTATTTTGATTTTTCGATATTTACATACCGCGCAAAAAACTTTCTCCAATAAAAAATCGACAGTCTAAGATACATGGAATGAATTGAATTCTAAAAATGATTTCATTTGAGTAATTTGACTTGCAAATCGTATTATAAATTTTGATCCCAAAGTAGATCTATTATCCGAAATTATATAATACAGCTAATAAATTAATTTATAACATAAATTTTGTACAGATTCATGAGGAAACTTTATCAAAAGGTTATATGTTAGCAAAATTAATAGTAGGTACTACCTTCCACCTCTTAAAAGCTTAATTAATAATCTCATTGAAACTATAATACGCGATCATCTGCATACAATAAGCTATTATTAATTCCAGATACAAAAGCTCGGATTTTAAACTTGAAAGCTTCGAAAGCTTTATAAAAGTTTAGATAGGTTTAATCTCCATAACATAATTCTATAATCTTGGGATCTTTCAATAATCAGCATCGAGTAGGCTATTGATGATAGCCTACAGATGAATAGAAAATATTAAGATAATTATTCTATATATAAATTAGACTATATCTTGTATAATTTTTGTTATATATTAAATTATATTTCTAGTTTTGCAATTCATTACATCTATATCGGAACTAATGAGCATATTCGATTTGCCGCATTGCTACATTTCAGTTATATCTCAATCGTACGTGTGGCATGGGGCCAATTCATATAATATATATATATATATATATATATATATATATATATATATATATATTTCAGCCCAGCTATTATATAGAAAATGATTGTCATCATAAATCAAATTATAAATACTCATGCTGAAAAATGAAATTACATTTATTACAATTTGCGCAAAAATTAGACTGATTGATATTGCATGAAATTTTTCAGTTATAATTATTGATATGTATATTTAAACGATTTGATTAATATTTCATGAAGTGCAATTGAGCAGTAGTGACTTCAGTATGCGTACATAAAATTCTATTTTACGTTTATGTATGGTACGAATTACATGTTATTTTTTATTGCAAAAAATATAATAGGGAATTTATGTGCTGAATATTGGAATCCTGATCTCATATCATCAATATTTGCTCCATTTTGGAAAAATCTGAGGTCTTTTTAGTTATTTTAAATCGTTTTAGAATGTCACAATGACGTAACGAATAAATAATTAAAAATTTTGTCATAATTTAACAAGCAATACTAAGAATTAAAGAAAATACTAACTAATTAATGATTTCGATTACAAGGAGTTGGAAAATATAGAAAAGTTGAAATAACTTATAAAATCTTGGTCAAATGCAATAGAGTGGAATCGAAGCTCGATCTTCTGAATACCTAGGAATAAAATCTGGTATTTTATTGTTTTATTTTATTTTATATTATTTATATACAGGATGTTCCAAATCTTGACGTCAAATAGGAATGAAGTGATAGTTTTTTTTTTTTTTTTTTTTTTTTTTTTTTTTTTTTTTTTTTTTATAACTCGTTTTATTTAGCAATCAGAAATACATTAAGATTCCTATGAGCTAAAATGACAATGTAAGAGCGATGCCTAAGAAGAGCTCCAATGAGATCTTCTCAGTTTAACAATTTCTATAATAATATTATATTAGACCTAATCTAAGACTACGTCTAACGGCCATTGTCGTTTCAATCTTCTTATACCATAAGGTTTAGTAATTTCTACTATAGAGGGGTTCGATAGTTTTTTTGAGAACAGTTAATGTCCTGTCAAAAATTAAAAAAAAAAATAATCGGACGTTGTTCGGAAATTGGGCTTTGGTAAAATTGTGACAATTTTCAGTTATTGTGTTTTGATAATTATGTTCCTCTAAACATTGGTTCCATAACCCTGAATAACATTTCTATAACCACAGTTAAAAAAAATTACCACAAATAAATAATTTCATTGTTCAGTAATAAATATGTCGACTATAAGAGACTTAAAAAAATGTACTATAGTATGTTGGATTATATATACTTAACTGAAAAAAAAATAAGCATATTTAAAGCGGATTGCAATCCGTTTCCATACTACGAATCAAAATTAAAATTTATTTTTTTGAATTTTTCTTTCTTGTATCGCAGAGCAAAAAAATCACAGATTCCGAAAGAATTTTTAAACTTTTGAAAAAGTGACTTGCGGACACGCAAAAAATTGGCAACCTCTCTGAAAAAATAAATTTTTTGAAAAAAAAAATTGTTTTAAATTTAAGTAAGCGAGCAAAAAAATTGGACATTTTCAAAATTGTCAATTTTTTTAAATTGGCAAATTTGGAATGGGTAAAACTTTTCCAAAAATTAATTGCACCATTCGACAGCAAAAAAATCACTGATAACGATAGTGAAAAGAAATTTTATTTTTTTTGCATTTTTAGAGGGGTCCCCATTTTTCTCGAGAATGGAAAGAGCAAAAAAAAAATTTAGTTTACACCAATCGACAGCAAAAAAAATCGTCAAAAAATCAGATCATATAAGTTTTGCCAATTTTCACTATCGCGGTGCCAAGTATTATACTCACGTCTTATATAATCATCATCGTCCTATCAATAAGCTCATAAACTTTGTCTATAAAAGTCAAAAAATGAAGGTTACAGTATTTATCAAAATATATTTGAAAATATTTGATATTCTTCGATTATTTTATTACGGTACGAGAAGTTCTAGCAATTTGCTTTAAGGCATATGCCATACACCACTAGTTCATCATTGTATTCGATGCAGTGTATGAACTCTACTTTTTATGTATGCTTTGTTATGTTAGTATGTCTACATAAGAAGTTGAATATTATTAGTATATCCAAATAAAAGGACTTGCAAAAAATATACGTAGCACATTGACGACACATTGGAAGATTTTTGATATTCCTGGATTAGCGGTTATTACCAATCCCTATTTAGAATTAGGTGTGTATTAAAGTTACAATTTCTTTCTACAGTCTCTATTTCCCCTAAATGTAATAATAACTCCATTACCATGTATACTAACATACTAACATACTCCACAAATCGTGTTTCCGAAGTCGCGCGCCCCGTACAAATCAATGCGTATATAAATAATGTATGATTTATGATGGGAATACATTTCAAAACCGCCAACTTTTATTGTGTTCCAATAAAGCTGTGAGTTATTTTAACTTTTATTGCTTCCCGAGCTATATTTACACTGTACGCGGTTATCGTGATTACTTTTCAGTCTGTGTGCGATGTTTTTATTAGCAAAATGCATTAGAACAAAAACAAATATTGACGGAACCCTATTATTATAACTCATCGAAGGTGAAATATGTTATTACAGAATATGGTAAAACACATTTGAATATTAAATTACAAGGCCCAAATATTCAAATAATTTGTCAACTTTTTGTTTCATTACTACATTTTATTTTATAGTGATTTGTATGATAGACTGAATTTTATACATGCATGACAAGAGAAATGTTTTGAATACCATACATAAGACGATCTCTACAATAATGAATCAGAAATTAATTCGACTGAAGTTAATATTTTTAATGTCAAACCAATAATACCTTATACTTGAAACACAATCAATTCTATACTAGGTGTAAGTGGCATTTTGATTTGCGGCAAGTTAAATAAACTTTATGATATATTTAAATAATCGATTTAATTAACTATAATTTGATTTTTATAGGATCATCTATTTATGTGTCTATATACTAATCTACTTGCCTACCAATCTACAAATTTACTTCACCTGTCCATCTGCCAACTTGCCTACTTGCCAATATTTTTACGTTCCTACCTGTTCTTCTATTTACTTGTCTATGTATGCAAATATTTCCCTGTCTACT
Organism: Ctenocephalides felis; assembly: GCF_003426905.1. NCBI lineage: Eukaryota > Metazoa > Arthropoda > Insecta > Siphonaptera > Pulicidae > Ctenocephalides > Ctenocephalides felis. The sequence goes on from NW_020537324.1 coordinate 23,203,096, forward strand.
TGCTCCCATGTCTACCTGTCTACCTGTCTACGCATTTACCTGTCTTCCTGTCTACCTGCTGGCTTGTTCACGTGTATGCGTCTGTCTGTTCATTATTTTACTAAATTATCTGTCTTCTCTTTTAGTTCATTACCTATTTACCACAATAGCTGAATGTCCTACCTATCCACCTGTCTACCTTTATATCTACCAACCAGCTTATTTGGCTACTTTTCTTCAATTCTACTATCTTATTTGTTTTTTATCAGTATATTTATCTAACTAGCTACCTATTTACCAATAATTTTACTGGTATAGGAATCAATAATAATGATTCGAAAACATTATATATTTGTCCAAGGAATCTCAATTTCTTTCTGCACTTTTTAGACTTGCTTTTGCAAAACTGTAATTCTTCACTACAACACAAGTAAAATATTTTTTCTCAAAATCTGTCTTTTCAGAAAGTTCGGAATCCTTCGAAACGTAAAGATATGCAAATTTGTCATTTTTTATGTTATTCCAAATACTAAAAAAAAGTTATCATACAGGCAGGAAAAAAATGTATGTAAAAATAACCAGAAAGAATAAATATTAGAGAACTAGAATTAAATGAATTGAAGTAGTAGAAGAAGTAAGAAGAGTTTAGAAGATGAAAGTAAACAAGAATGAAGATAAGAAGTATAAAGAAGAATAGGATTTATATGAAGAAAAGAGTATGAGTAAAGAGTATGAGAGTAAGAGTAAAGAAGTAATATTTTAGCTAGCTAAATGCTCGAGTAAGCGAGGCCAAAAAAATATGTATTTGGAGTTCATACATTTGTGGGGAATCAAACAGGCTAGACATGGTGGAAAAACAATATAACTTGTCATTTTCATTTATCATAATTTTTTTTTATATTTTCATCCAATGGTTTTTATATATTCATATTTATATCTTTTTCCCACACATTTATAAATTTTATCAAATCATAACTCCAACTTCATAAAAAAAATCTTACTTCATTTATCGACTTTTTGGTTAGTGTATTAAAATACTTTGATTCTAAAAACTGCTGTGAGTTTATATTGGACAGCGGTGACCGGATATAAAGTGTTTCGTTCCACAGAATATATGAGCCTGGTCAGAATAATAAGTACCACGGGCAACTTGGATGGATTAGGAATAGTTTCTGACTGAAAAAAGAACGAAATAACTGGAATTGAGAAGATTTGTGTGTTTTAACAGATATCTTAGGGAATTGATACTTTATAGATATATTATGTTATAAATAATATTGTATAATTTAAGCATTACCGCTTACAACAAGCCTTCTCGCTTAATACAACTTAATGTTAAGATTAATGGGAACAAATTACGTTCATCAACTTTCAATTCTTTAATAATTTTGTCTTGATTATCTTCATATTCCGTAATTCATATAACCTTTATATCATTTTGATACACACGCGCGCTAATGACCGTTACATTCAAATATTACTACCAACTCACCTATTATAATAATATTAAAGGTTGCCCTCGAAAATGAGCTTCATTTTAAATTTCTCAGAATTAGTTGAGAGTTATTATAAAATTTCATTTTCAGTATATAATATATTTAGATTAAATATTTCTTCTTTATGATTTTTTTTCTTCTTTGAGATTTTTTTCTTCTTCATCGTGTATTTTTCTTCTTCAATGTGAATTTTCATCTTGACGTCTATAATAATATGTTTATCGTCATTTACTTGAACATAAACATTAATACAGAAAAGCACCTCTAATTTAATATAAAATTTTCTCACTAGAATCAAGGTCATGAAAATTGGCTGTTTGCATATTTACTATTATATTATGTTTTATACTTTTATTTAATTATTTCAATCATAAAAATATTTGTAGTTTAAACCACAACATCGTCCAGTATTGATTTGACATGAACTTCATTCAAAGCTTTTCGAATATATTTCAACAACAATAATATTAAAAGTATGTAATTCATTAATATCAATACATAATGTTCAACAGAGTTTAACTATCATTCGACTAAATTGTATACAGAATTTTCACAAAAACTCACTAAAATCTAATGAATGTTTATGCTGTCTACCTAAAAAGATTTATAAAATGTGGAAGAATGAATAGAATTGATGAGTTAGTGAATTATAAAATATAATTCAAATAAACCTACTAGTTTTATACAACAAATTTGCATTTGCAAGAATATTGAATTTCAAATAAATAAATGTAGATAATTTTCTAACTTTATTAAAAAAGACCTTGCACTTTTTTGCATTGAGGCGCAGAGAATGTGGTAAACTTTTTAACGAGCCCATAGGATGTTAAGGCTCTCTTTTTATAATCGTTATTTTTCTGTGCTTTTAAAAGTAGGTAACTTGAAATTGTAGTTTTTTACAGAATAAAAGTGATAAAGTTTTTAATTTATGCTATTATGTTTTTAATTTTAATATTGCTCTCCATGCTATGCTATTATTTACAGTGCTATTTTTTAATGCTGTAGAAACATTTATGAAACGATTTAAAAAAATCAAGGTTTCAAAATTTAAAAAACACAAAATAAAGTCTATATTTTGTATCATTTATTTATTGATCTCAAAAACAAATTGCATTGCAATTAAATATTTAGCACTTTTTGAATCTTCGAAACGGCTTGACATGCTTTTACCTAAAACAAATTAGCATCTCTCCGTTTGAATACGAATCGAATGTTTTTAGAACCATTCGAAGCGGTTGATTCGTGTCTCGAAAACGTCGATAAAAATTCGAACTTGTAAACACATACATCCATTTATTTTTAAGTATGTCAAAATGTTCAGTAACCTTTCAAATGTAAAAATATGAATAAAAAATCATTTTTATATTTTTTGTGTTTGCTATAATACACCCTATGGAAAGTTAATTATATATAAACGGTAAAATATTTTTTTGCAGCCAGTCTGCAAACAGTACCATAAACTGTAACTAGTTATATGCAAACTTTATCTTATGAACTCTCTAAAGTGCAATAAAATCTCGTCTGTAGAAATTGCAGAGATCAGCTCTGTCATTCTGCAATGACTGTAATAGGCGAGGAAAATATTTAATATTTTGCACCGTAATTTCATTACTACATATTGGTGAGTTTTTCCATCCATACTATTTTAAAAATAACACAGCCGTATGTTCGAACGTTTAATTAATATTTATTACAAAAGGCAATAAATCACACTAATTACTTGCAGTATAATGTTTGCTTTTGATATTCAGTGAATATAGTAGTAATTCATTGATGACATTCACGGATATTTCTATAGGTTTTCCGAATTCATGAGTGCAATATATCATATATTACTGGTTGCGTTATTACAAATAATGCTTACACCGTGTGTATCTTTAATTAAACATGTGATACAAATATAATCGTACTTGAATCGACATATTATATACAGTAGCCTTTACATAAATATATGCATATAGTTATATACAATTTTACATATATAAATGCGAGCTAAATTGTATTGAATGGCCAATGGCCTATAATCCTTCTCGCGCCATTCTATATTTGTACAAAATGTTAGTTTATTGTATTTTATATAAACCGCAATAGATAAAATTAAAATGAAAAGAAAAAAATGTATACAACGATTATATGAGTTATTAACTTCCCAAAAATAAAAGAGTTTTTGCTACAAAATCTGATTTTCTAAGCTTACTATTTATTGATGTAGCAAGTCATTCTGAATTGTTTAGTTTGTGCGGATTAGTTTTATTATTAGATATCTGCCGGGTCATTTTTTTGTAATTGAAGATAAATAAAAACAGGCGTTTTTAGTAAAACTTAATATATGGCTATAGATTGCCTCATAGACATGGTTTTTAATATTCATATGCAAGAATCTCATTTTCAGTGCTTTAGAAATTTACTAAAACCTTGCACAGTTATAAAGTTGAGAGTCAAAACAAACTCCCAGAAATATTATAGACTTATCAGAAAGAATAATCAAATATAACTATAATTAATTAAAGTTTAGAAATTAGGCTTTACTAATTATAATGTTCACCATCTTGTGCTGAGACCTGCTTATAAAGTACAATAAATTTTTATGAGAAAATTGATTCGAACGATTTCTAAAAGTGAAATAATATCTTTATTCACACATTCGACACATATATTAGAAGAACTCTACATATTTATAAGAAACTTCTAAACGCAATTAACCTAATTCAAATGCTGTCAAAATACTGTTACGTTACTTTTATTACCCGTATTATTGAATATTTATAACAGCAGCAAAAGAAAGTTAATGGAAAGAATTCTGTATAAAAGCGTTCGGAATTAATACACGTTTGAATTATTTAACGTAATTATTTCGGCGCAAATTATAGTTACATTAACGCCAGCATAGTAATAGTTGTATCGCAATTACATTTTCTCATAGCTTTTGTACCGACACATAATTATACAGAATTGATGTTCGAAATATAACGGTAAATGTCACATTAAAAATATAGTAATTATTGTGCATTTAGATAGATAAATTGAGCAATTATTATAGTAGATATTTTAAATTTATGTTCCATTTGGAAAAACAGTTTCGTTTTATTGGTAATACTTAAAGAATGCATTATCGGTATACTGTTATAAGTGTCAAAATATCTTCTCGATCCTAAAGTTTTTTTTTTTTTTGAACAGCGATCGGAACTTATTGGTTCTATGAGCTGTTGTGATTAATATCTTATAAACTACGTTTGTTTATTCCAGATGGCAACCCAAACAGTTGTCACATCTCTGTATGATAAATTTTTATTACAATCTCTGTAATAGGCAAGTATGGTGCAACAAACCGGGTTGAGGCTATTTTCACTTGGAAACATATTGCTATTATATTTCCAAGTGAAAATCGTTGTCACTTTGCCTGACAACAGGCTGCTCGAAGTGGGTATCGAACCCAGGACCTCTGAAACAAGTTCCGTCGCTCTTAACCGCTAATCCTAAAGTAACTAAATAATTTTAACAAAAATCATAACAATTGCGGTGCTTAATAATCTAATAGACTAAAAATTTGAAATAGAATAAATTCTAACTGACCAATAATAGGATTTCATATTTCAAATTCCTATTATAATTATCTAAATATATTCTCTCGGTAAATTAATTATTTGTAATAGGTTCATGCATGTTACTATCCTATGTAATATAACGTTTGTGAGCACAAATCGTTATAAACTTCTGACGAGCGTGCATCTGACAGTTATCCAAAGTTTATATATGCACATGTGGATATCTGCTGTCGTCTGTAATTTCCACAATACAATCCTGTTCAACGGATCATTGCCGACCATTTTCAGGAGAATTTAGACGCTAGAATTATTTGGACAGAGAAACATAAAATTAAGTTACTAGTCATGTGAGAATTAGCTACATCTTATACCGATAAAGTGAGAAATCCATTAGGTTCTAGTTATTATTGAAATCAATGTTGAAGCTAAACAGAAATTATTTATGCTTTTTATAAACGCCTTTGAGATCATTTTAATAGAGTTTATGCAGCTATTAAGAATATTTTTTTATATAAAATATTTGTTACTAATCATGACATATTATATAAGACTCATCTCAAAAATTTTTTGATAATCAAATCATTAATACTGGTATTTTTCTATTACAGACGATTTTTAGGATCATTTCAACGTGAAGAATTATATAGATACAAAAACAATTAAACAGAAACGACAAAAACAGCAAACAAAAATAACTAAATTATTACAATGATTCAATATGAATTAAATGAATTATATTTCTCAAATAACTACGATTCTGTCTTCAAAAGAAAAAAAACGAGACAGTTTTAAATAAATGTTAAAGCTTGGAGGTACGGTCAAATTTATACATAAAATAACGGTCTAAAAAGTTCTTCAAATTGATCGTCAATAATTACTTACCAGGATTTTTTAGATTAAATAATCATTACATAAATGAAGATGTTTCAAGTTATGAGTATTGTTATACAGAATTATGAGTTACTTACGTTATTAATGATTAGGAAACAGACTAACAAAATTCTATTGTAATTCGAATTCAATTTAGAGGCTCTATTTCAGATATATTTTTACAACATTCCAGTGATGAACTCGATTAGATTAGGAACAAATTTTATAAATTCATGGGCAGTTATATATCAAAAACAAAGTTTAATAAGTTCTTCATCATATGAATAACATTATTTGATGAACAATTTTGTAATTTTTAGTTTTTA
>NW_020537324.1:23210311-23282447 GCF_003426905.1 Ctenocephalides felis
AAAATATATAAATAGAAACATTTTTACACGACATTATTAGTTTTACAGGATTTTAGTATATTTAGCACATTTAGTTTTCTTGGATTTTAGTCTTGTATAAATAGTATAAATAATGTATAAAATAGTGCTAATTTTAGCTTGTTAATTTAAATTAGTTGGTACCTTTTGATGAATGTAATTTTTTGTATCTTAAATTTCTAGTATTTTTTGCTCTGTGATTTTATAATTCAGTTCACTATGAGGTTTGTAGGTTTTATACATAAATTAGGAATCATAATATGAACAACAAGAAAAATTTTATGGATTATATAACAGATGTAATTATTTGGAAAATCGCATTTAATGTTATAATTGCTTGTTAATAAAATATTTTGTTTTTATATTACAACGGTGTTTCAACAGTATCTTAAAAAAATAATCATAATGATTAATTTATATATAAAGTTTCATATATAATAGAAGACATTACTGATTTAATGAATATTATCGAAATGCTTATAAAATTTCAAACTATTATATCATATGGTTTAAAATTCAATAATACTGTAGTAATTTTGTTATATTATTAGTAGTAGTGATATGCCATCGTAATTCTGTAGGAATTGGTTGACATATTATCTTTTAGATAACGTAGAACATCTTTATAGATTTTTTTTGCAACCAATTGCAGTTTTAAATTATCTTAAATTTTAAAACTTTTAAAATAGAATTTAAATTTCACGAAAAGAATTAGTTTACTTGTAGGCCACTTTTCTGGAAAAAAATTAAAAACTTTATATTAATCTGTATAATATTTAAGTTAATTTAAAATATTACAAATTCCTATTAACACAGTTTTGGCTCAAAAGGCACTCTGTTTCGAAAGACAAGTTTTATGCGAATGTCAAATACGAGACCATAACCTCAATAACAAAACTCTAGGGAAACTAAAACACGGCATTCAAAGCATTGTGAATTTAAATTTCTTTCCACAAACTTTATTCCATTGTTGATCTTTATGTTAAGAAAACTTGGTTCAGTTTTACAAAAACTTTCGACGTTCACTAAAAATGTTTTATTGTGTTCACTATTGCTGTTATTATAACTCAGCATTTGTTACAAGTTATGTGTTTTATTTTTAAAAGCTAATTTAAGTTTTGAGCTGTAGGGAAGGTTTTATAAACTGATTTTTTTATAGAATATGATTACTGAATATAATATAAACGTGCATCATATTGAATAAATACAAAGTTTTACTGGTTCCAGTAATTTAGTATAACATGTCAAACACTTCGAGTTTAGGAGAATGTTAGAATGGTATGTATTGAAATCTGCTTATGAAAATTATAGATTTTTAAAAGAATTAGATGATTTTTTAAATATTTTTATTATGTTATTCGCAATTTATGTGAAAATTTAAATGGCGTTTTATACATATGTAAACAAGCCTGCATAATATTGTCATAATAGCTACTACCTTGGAGGCCGATGCAACAAACAGAACTGTGCAGGTGCGTCATTTTTAACAGATAATTGATCGATCCATTATACAGATGAAACATGGAAATTTATTCATTTAAAATTCGGATTTGCATTAGTTTTATTGACAAAATTTACATTCTGTGTTTTATTTTCGTTTTTCTCATCTTTTAATAACCAGTTACAACCAATATATTTTTGTTACAAATTAAGCAAAAATGAATCTTGTAGGGTTAAAGGTTGCGAGTAAAAGTTAATTTTACTCAAATGTAGAATTAAGGTAGTAATGATATGGTAATTCTTTTAAAATTTTGACTGAATATTGTAATTAAAATTTCATAGAAGAAATAAATAATTACCGAGGTCGTCTATAATGCAAAACGAAAATCCATTTATATAATGTATATATGTAATGTAAATAAGTAGAGTAGACTCAATCAAAAAAATAACTTGCTCTAAATAAATACATTTTTATTATTTTATTAATTATCTTTTAACTCCAATCTTACTATCCTATGTTATCTTACTATGTAAAATTCATAATTTATATATATATATATATAATATATATATATATATATATATACATATATCGTGTAGTAGGTATGCAAAAATATACAGTTAAAAACATCTGAAGAACTTTTCAGGATATCTATTATGAGTTATATAGAGCGCCGAAGTGTATAATGGATGAATGCAATGCCAATAAGAGCCCCGGCAGAAAATATACGAGTATTTCAGTTTCAGAAAGTTCAAATTTGCTCTCGAATACACTTCGAAACCGTTCATCATTAAAGAGACAATGCGAGCGTTGCAAAGAAGTTTTTTACAATCAGAAAAAGTACGCTTTGGAAAAAAGTATTCGAAGGTTTACAAGTCACTTCCTGTAATAAAATTTCCGAAGCACTCGATGTTACTATAATCAGTTCGGAGAAGTTTCCCTTTGCTTTTACTAGTTAGAAAATTGTTTTCGAGTGAAATGTGAAAGGTCATGATTGTATATCGTTATATCCGGATTTCGTACGAATAAATTGATTTCGTATGGAAGTATCTGTAAATGACATAAATAAACCAATATATAAGGGATTTGTACAGGCGAAGGTAAATTGACACCGGCATTAAGAAATTGGTGACGAGCGTAGATTGAGCAGATAATTTGAGTTTTTTGATGATGCGTTGAAGTAACAAGTAAAAACTCATGCAACAGGCTTTTATACATAAAAAAATCATTTTGTAAATCGGAAATATTCAGTATGGATTTACACACAATCAATTATTAGTGCGAATTTTTATTTGTAATTTTGTAATTTTTTGTATTTTTTTTTATTTCTACAATATTACTACATTTTTATAATTACATACATTCTAAAAAAATCCCTTAACTAATTTCAGAAAGATTTTTCAAAATCGGAATAATCGTTTAGGAGGAGTTCATTTACACACATCATTAGAGAAGAATTTTACATTAAATTTTACCTTATACTAGAAAATTTATCAGCAATTAAGTTGCAGCACATACCTAAAACAAAAAAAATGTATAAATTAGATTAAATATGTAATTATCAATTTATAGTTCATTCATCAATCATCAAATATAATATCACTAGCAAACCCGATGAACTCCGTTTCGCCACTAGATAGTTTCGTGAGAAAAATGAAGAAATTTTTTGTTTGTTTCATATTTGAAAAGGAAAAATTTGATTTTATTGCACAACAGTAATGAATTTATTTCGATTAGAAGTATTTTTTAGTTAAACTTCTGTAAGTAAATGAAAGTGAATCCGCAAATTATTCTTTTCATTGAAGTGCTCTTTGGTAAACCACATTTTTTGTTTTTTAGTCTGACGTTAACACAAACAAAGCGGATGGTTTTTAAACTCGTGAACAGGTAAACGTATAACTGCCCATGTAAAAAACAAGGATTTTCTAAATAATTATATTTGAAATTTATCCCGCAAACACTAAGCGATTGGCCTTGCGACTTGTTAATTGTCATTGAGAACGCAAGGCGAACTGGAAATTGCAATTGTTTGCAAGTCAAACGGAAGTGAAGATTGATTCAGTTAAATTTGCCAATTCTATAATATCAAAATAAAGTCTGTCAAATTTATTATTATTGAATTTTTTTTCAAATCGTAAACAAGGAGTTAAAAGTGTTTTACGTGAAAATTAGAATTTTTTCTGATACATTGGCTAAGAGTATAACATCAATATAACATATTTGATTATAGAAGAATCTACCGTAACTATAAAAACATGTATTGCAATATAGAACATTTTTGAACTACTCACAAAAAAAAAATTCACAAAATTTTACTTCATATCAGATTTATAAATTTATACACCTATGATTTAGATTATAAATTATTTTTTCACTTACATTACATTTAGAATTGATCTTAGAATTTTATTTTGCATTCTTTCTATTACTGGAATATTTGATTTTGAAGCAGTGCCCCATAACTCTACGCCATACATCCAAATTGGTTTTATTACACACTTATACAATAGTAATTTGTTCTCTCCAGATAATTTAGAGTTTCGGTTTATTAGCCAATATAATTCTTCCACTATTTGTAAAATTTGATTTTTTTTAATAATATAATGTCTCAATGTTAATTACTATTAAATGTATAGTTTAGCTCTTAGAAATTAATTTTGTATTTCTGATTGCTAAAATAAAGTGAAAAAAAATTACATTGTAAACTGTCTTCTTGAAAGACGTTCAGTAATTGGTGTGTAATAATCAAAATATTAAGATTATACACATACGGTATATTAAGTTTGTATATATCGAATATGGATTATCATTTATTCCATTCAGTGTGATATAGATTAGCCACCGAGTTCGAAACTATCTACCATTATAGATTGATTTGTAATAATGTTATTTGATGAGTAATTTAACTAAATGCTGAACAAATCAATAAATATCATGCATGGCATCAAATTATCGTATAAAGTTCCAGTATTAAAAGTAAACGATATTAATTTAAAATTTATGTGCTAACAAAATTTAAGCTACCTTCATAATATTTTATTAATGTAGTTTTTTTTTTAATAATAAATAAGAGAACTAGACCCGTAACATGGTGTTCTATCAAAAAATATCAGCTATAAAATACATTATCACAAATGTCATTTAGTCATGTATTATCTGCAGACTCAAAACTGACTCTGCCTCAAATTTACAGAATCGAAATTACTTCTCAATTTTTCTAGTAAATGGTAAATATGTTGGCTAGTACTAACTAGTCCTAACCACGGCCAAGCTTGATATTAAGCAGTACGATATCAAATTTCCACTGGAGGTTATATATCTCACATATCAGCTTAAGTGAAAATTGACCTTCGGGGGCATTGCCGCATCAGACATGACAACACTATCAGAAACCATATCTAAGTTACTAACATGGTAATAGAGGTTGAAAAAAAGGTTTAAAACAAGGTTATACTTTAAAAGAAAATAACAGATTAGGAATGCAAGTTATCACACAGCTAAAAGAACACGTAGTTCTGATCGATGTTATGTTATTAAAATATTTCTGAGTTTACTGAATTCAACTCAGGAGTCAATTCAAGAGTCAACTGAGATAACTCCTTAATACAAAACACCTAGTTCAGAGATGCGATAAAAAATAATGAATGCATTCAAATCATATCACCTACATAATTTATTTCCTAAAATAATATTACACATATCACATTGAAAAAATTATCTTGTCAATCCATTTATTACCAAAATTGGACAAAGTGTTTAATATCTATTCAACTCGAATACAAATTTTGAACTTTATAACGTTCGTTCGACATGAGTGAATCAATAAACGTCATATCGAACATAAATTACGGTACATGTATCAGAATTTCGATTAAACAATATCACTTCTGCGATATATATTATCACATAAATATCATTCGATCCGGAATCGTCTGTATACACGCAACAGACGTCGCCCATCGCGCGCAGTCGAATTAGACACGTTCGCAGAATTGATCGCGAGCTTTGAGCTTTCAATAAATGTTTACGCTATATCAATAAAGGCATCGTGTCGTGTTAGTGCCTATCAGTGATCACGCACTCAATTCCCGACCTCTCCTCATAAGAACGCCGATGTACAACTGATCGTACATTGGGAATAGAGATCAACAAAGCGCGTAAACTGACAGATCGGAGGCTCATCCGAAAAACCAAATGGTGCCGCCAGAGATTTCGTATTAATATTGAATACTATCTTTGCGAAGAACGGAAAGCAGGGCAGGCAAATAGGGGGTTGACATATATTTAATAGGATATGTGCAGATGTGTCTCTAAATTCAACCTGAATTATACAGGGTAGGAGACGAGGATATCTCTATATTGATATGGTATAATATTCGATACTAGTATAACAGTAAAGTGACCATACGTCCCAGTTTCGACGGGACAGTCGCAGATTTCTTCCTTGTGCCCTGGGTTTTTCTAATATTTGTCTCTGATTTAGATCTTATGTCCCGGATTGTCTCGGGATTTCAAATAGTATAGATCTAAATTGTATCTTCGCCCTTACTTGATCTGAAAGGGGGTGGATATGCTTATTTGGCCTTATTTCGACTAGTAATAGTGATTATTATGTTGAATAATGATTCAAGTATAAGTACCCAAAATAATTATGGCTGCTCTTAATATTATCAAATTGTAATTAAACCTTTCGCTACGAGTGCCATCCATGGACGACATTCTTTCTACTACCTGTATTTAGGAGTGGTGTACGTAGACGGCATCCGCCTGACTTGCTATGGACAAGAATTTCTATGTCGGTATTTGCTTCAGAATTTATTACTATGAGTTAAATTATTGCTAATTCTATTTTCTATTGTAACTTTTCAACATATTTTTGTAGATAAAGCTAGAAATGTCCTAAAATGTATCGCTGTATCTGATCCATTTATTATTACCACAAATGACCACGCTGTTCCGTATAGCAGGGACACTCCTGCGGAAAACACTCGTCTCATATCCACTTCTATAAAGTCATAAAAAATTCTTAAAAATTGCGAATGACCTTTACAGACCACTTTTCTATATAGTGATATGAAAACAGAAATTGGCAAACGACATTTACAAACTAAAGATGGTAAGCAGAAATCTTCAATTTATTCACAAAATATCAACAATGTTCTTTAATTCAGATTATTATTTTATGGTAATAATTTTCGCATGATTTTATTCTGGCCGGAACCATGCTGATGTACAAAGTTTCAGCAAAATCTCAGGTGGTTAACTTGATATTCGCTCTAGCTAAACTTTATCGAAATTTCGTAAACTCCAAACTATACAAATTGTAACATAACATAATTATTTCTCATAAACTTGCATAATAAAATATAAATTTTAGGAATAAGGATATTCTTCATTTTTATATATCAATAGTTAATATCTGTGAACAGCTGTAATCAATTCCTGTGTTCAGAGTGATATCTCTTTTCCTTGGTGATAAATCGATTCATCTCAAATTTTGTCTACTTGAATTAGTATTCATGTTTTTTCGGTATAATAATTTGTATCTAATATACATAAAAATAATAATTTTATAGAAGAAAGCAACATTTATATTAAGGTAATAGTAAGTACTGTTTGCAGAAATTATATTTAATCAAATTTACGCACATATTATATACGACATACATATAGAAATGGGGGATTACATTGAAAATCAGTTTGACATTAAAATTCCAAAACTAGCCATTTACTTGCATTCACATGTAGTTCACTAAATTTTTCACGTCATCAATCATAAGTGTTTTTACCTATTAATATAATTTATTATTACTAATTCAGATTTAGCAGGCATTTAAGAAAAAATGTTAATGTCGTATTTACTAAATTGACCAAATCATTTTTTTCAAAAGACAATAGGACTATTTACATAGATAAATTTGGCACTCTTCTGCTAATTCTAAAGAAACGGATCGACCGCGCCCATTGTCTCGCTTAACAAACTAAATAGAATCATACGACACATACACGTACACATACTCATTCATATACCCACGCTCTTTTTTGGATTTAGGGTCAAAAGATTCAAAATGATTTAAAACATCGAGAAAAGAGGAATTTGAAAAGATGTATTTTCTGGCAAAAACATAAAATTCTCATTTAGTTGCATTCAAATAGTGGTGCATTGCGTTGTGTTTTAAGACTAATTACTGGAACTTCCCATATCAATTTTTTCTAAATATTACTATTTTTTAGAATTAAAAAAACAAGTGAAAATTCTAAAATTTTGGAATTTTGGAATTTTCTAAAAAAGAGGAAGCGTAGGTTCATCACTTAGTAATTGTGTTGGAATAACTTCATGTAATTAAAAGTAACATACATTCATTGATTGATGGTATTCTTTTTACTTTTTCGCTGGCGATATATTTCATTCTTAGAACAGCTGTAATATCTGTTTTGCCTAAAAAATATTTTCCATTTTAATAACTCCAAAGATTTATAGAAACAACGAATAATTAGAAATAATTTCTAATCAATAAACTTATTGTTTTTTTCAAGGAACAGGGTAAAAAATTATTGTTCTGATTCAGGCATTTTTCATTAAATCATTTGTACTACGATGTAACTAGGAAATGTTTATTTTTCTATGCCGATTTCCTTATTAATATCGGTAAGCATACAACGACAGATCTCTATTCAGATACACGATGGCCAATCACTATCGACCCGTATAGAAATGATCTCATCGAGAGTGAATGATGAACAGTTCGTAATGGACTTCCGTTGCATTTGTACGGATTTACACCCTAGTCGCGCCTAGAGAAGTTTCACTTCAAAATTTCTTTTCTGATTTTTTTGTGATTTCTACAACTTACCCCACGGGAAGTTAAATATATACAAGAAGCAATGTACAAATATACACATGTGTGTTCATATAATCGTTACTAAGCACCGGAAAAGGATATTGGTAGCTTCCACTCCACACATCTGTAGCAAATAGTGTTAAAGTAGTGTGATCAATTATGTCCGAATCTGTACCGAGCGTTCGATCATCCCGCGACCCGTGGCCCTAATGCGAACCTAACGTAATAATAGGCTTCGCGTTGCCTGAATGGCACGCAGGCAGCTCGGATTTCGCAACAAAACGGCCCCAGAGAACGTACAGCCGATTCCGCATTAGCTAAACCTATGTATTTGTGCAAATTAAATGTATTTGTGCCACGTATGTTAGTATAGTCCACACAAAAGGCTCACTCTGTTCCGTATAATGATTTTACGGTCATTTACGTGTACGGGATGATATTTTTCGCAGTTTTAATTGCTATACGTAGGCGACTCGAGAGGATTTGTGAAAGGATTGAAGTGATTAATTTTGTACTGTCCCCGCTATTGAAGCCGACAATGACAAAAATGTTGTTTTGATAACATGAGTGAGTAATTAAATAAACGTATGAAATTAATTAAAATTTAATTTTTTTTTGTCTTGCTTAGAGTATTTATTCTATATTTAGGAATCGATTCTGCCGCATAACAGAAAAATGTTATGGTAAGGCCATGTTATGAAGAACTTTTCAAACTACTATTGAAAAAACCATGCGATTTCTGTGCAGTCAATCGAATTTCTCTAATGTCTAATAGAAAACATAACCTAGAAGCCGCACAAATGTCAAAAAAACGATGTTAGATAACAGTGTGTTTCTGATACAGCTTCATAACATACGAGTGACGTTGCAGTTTATGTGTAAAACGCCTGAATGTACAGCAAATACATGATATTTTGATAGTATTCAATATGATTCATTAGCATAATGTATGGAAGTCGGAACGCAACATGGCCTTGCCATAACATTTTTTTGTTATGCGGCAGAATCGGTACCTTAGTCTTGTATTCTATAATCTATACCATTTTCATAGAACTGAAAATACTACTCCATGTTACAAGTGATTTGACATAGAGTAGAAGAGGCACAAAAATCTAATTTGACTTATAAGAATTATTTAGTTTTTTATCGTAGGGTAAGTTATAGTCATCGCCGAAAATCGAAAATAAAATTTTTTGCGTATCTTTTACGTTTTAGAGGTTTCTGAACATTTTGGCATATTCTAAAAAACATTGATGTATGTATACAATTTTTAGACGACGTTTTTTGAGAGCACCCAGAACCGATTTGGATTATTCAAAAATTATTCGATTCAAATTGACAAGCAAAAAAGCTGATTTTTTTGTTTTTGGTTATGGGAAAAGTTGGTCAAACCGTTTCGAAAATACAGAGCAAAGAGTGCAACGCAAAAAATGGCCATTAAGTTCGTGAGAAAATGGAGCATCAGATTTGAATTACTCAAAAAATAGTTTACTTGTACTGACGAAACAAAGAATTGATTAAATTGTTGCAAACGCTGGTCTAGCAATTTTAGAGATTTAATTTCAAAAAATATCATTTGGTCGAAAATCAGATATTTTTGAAAGGTCTGCATTAACCGACATGAATAAGTATCAACAACTTTCAAAAAATGTTAAAATATTCAATATTTTCAACAAAAAAATCTGGCAAAATATAAGTATTTTAATAAGCATTTTTTTCAATTTTTTCAATATTCAAATTTCAAAAATGTTGAAAAAAAATCCTAAAAAATCTAATTTTTCTTTTCTGAGCTTTTAAAATTTTTAAATTCCGGTACGGGAAGTTTCAGCAATTCTCCTCAAGACACGATGCTATGCCCTACTATTTTTTTTTTATTATTTAAACTATATTCAGGTATCATAAACTGAATAAAAAAGCTCAAGCACAAAAAAAAAACTACCAACATAAAAAATACTTTTTGTTCTGAACATTGAAGGATGTTTATTATATATCTTTTGCCTTTTTTGGAATCTTATTTGTTAAAAAATTCTATATTTATTTGCTTTTCAGATAACGGTGGTAAATTTTTTTACATTCACACGTTTATTTCTTATTATTTAAACTTTTATTAAATCTCGTGATTATCTGCCATTCACCTCATGATTAAAAACACTACTTCTATTGCACTAATTCCAATATTGTATCTGTATCTCTACATTTTACATGGTCATTTACGAGTTCAGGTTCATACTTTGCCGTTTTAATTGATGTACATAAACGACCCAAGGGGATTTCTGAAATGATTAATTTCATAATGTTGGCTATTGAATCTGACAAGGACAAAAATGTTGTATAGGTATCACGAGTGAGCAATTTAATCCTGATAAGTATTGATTATAAAAAGCACCCTTGATATGAATCATTTATTTGTTTGAGCAAATGAAACTGGAAACTTTTATTGAATCGCATTGTTGAACCTTTATCATGGACCTTTTTGTCAAAAACACTACCAGTATAGAGCTATTGAGCTTCTGCCAATCTATTTTATCTATCTCACTACCCAATAAATGGTAGATTCGGGAGAACAAATACAGACCCCCAAGGGCGGGCACAAATATATATGCGACTTGAGTATAAACAAACAAATCTTCAGGAATATATATATATATATATATATATATATATACATGTATATATATATATATATATATATATTCCTACAGGTATATATACAACAAATAGGTACTATGTTATGCGTACAGATGAAATACACTGAGACGTGTTTTTTAAGAGTTGAATAATCAACATAAAATAAATTTTATGGAATTAGAATATTTGATCAATTCAAATAATGTTAATGCCCGAATTTTAAATTTATTTTAAATTTACGCACCATTATCATTATGTGCCATTAAAATAAATCACGTGATTTACAAAACGTAAATCTCGGTATTGATTTTATTATCGATTATTCGAGCGATTGAAACGTGATATTTGCTACAAACTAATATTTAGATGAAAATTAAATTTTATTTAGTAATATTATTTCGTGATATATTTATTATTATTTCTTATAAGAAAGTTTGAGGAAAGAGGCGTTAGGTCCTGAATTCAAATCCGCGCTTCGCGCAATCTGATGTCAAGCAGCATTAGATAAATATATCTTACAGATAAATTAAATTCAATGAAAAGTTGTAGATGTCAATGTAAGAAAGAACTAAGACCAATTTTGAAATAAATTTTAGAAAATTTTATGTAAATAGCTCCAAGTCTTAATTTATATTGGTAAAGTATTTAATGTCTACAATTCGAAAATTTCATCCAGGTAAATTGGTATTTATAACGTCTTATTTTATTCAATCAAAGCCTCAAAATATTCTAAGCAACTTGACAATTTAGAGTAATTTTCTTTCTCATTAAAACATTGAAAATATAGATCAATTATCTAATAAAATGATTTTAATATGAACAAAATTATTAATTAATATAGGATTGAACCGTTGAGTTGCTCTCTAATGGCAACATTAGTTAAATAAAACAAAATAAATAATAAATATTTTCATAGAATAGATAGATTTCAGTTCATACAAAGAAATAAATATACATATTCACAAAAAAACATTCAAAAATAGAAGCAACTTTGTAAAAACATTTTACATAATATAGTATTAGATCCAAAAGTGTAACTTGAAAATTATAATCATCAAAAATGATCTACAAAGTGTAACTTGAAAATCATAATAATTTACACACACACACACACAGATATATATATATATATATATATATATATATATTTGGCCTATTTTTAACAAACTAGCCATTTACTAAGTTTACAAAATTTTAAATCCTAATTTTATATATAACTATAAAATTGTATTAAAAGTAATTGAAGTAAAGTAATTAAAAAGTTTAACTAAGTTCTTTTTTTGTATAATGGATTTAATAAATGACTTTATTTTTTTAAATCAGGAAAATGCTAAAACTATATGCTCCAAGGTTCCCACATCATTTCCACATTCACACAGATTTTGATTCTTAATAATTTTTATTTATAATAATTGAGCCACTTGCGACAAGAGAACTTTGAAATCATAACATTTTTTTCCATTAGTCCAAACCTAGACCTTTTCTATTTAACCACTTGTCTGTGAACTATAATATCATATATAACTGTTCAGAGGTAAGTGGTTAAATAGAAAAAAATTAGGTTCGTTAAGAGCATGAAATCCACCATCCTAAAAATTTCAATAAAATAGTAATATTTTTTCTTCAACAAGTAATAACGAAGAAACAGCTCAGGTAATCTTTACCAAGAACTCTTTAACACAATTTCCAACTGATCTTTCAAACTGTTTTCAAATTTTCAAATATGTTAAATCATCTTTGGTGTCAGGATGATTGAAGAAGAATCTGTCTTATATGGACTACTACTACTACTACTTTATATAGACAGAATAGTAAAATCACTCATTGAAGTGATTCTCTAAGTATCAATATAATATTTATCAGAATATTTTTTATGTGTTTTTGAAAGTGTATGTGTGTGTGCGCGAGTGAATGACAAATAGTTCATAGAATTGTCTTGTATTCTGATTGCTATTGAAAATAACATTAAAAAAAACTTTGGTGTCAAGCGATTCAGAATGACTCGAAACGCCGAGAAAATAAGATTAACAAATCAAATTTCATGGCAATAACATCGGTGTCAAGCGATTCAGAATGACTTAAAACGTCGAGAAAATAAGACTAACAAATCAAATTTCAAATTCAAAAATCAAATTTTAAGATTAACAAATCAAATTTCATGGCCATAACATCGGTGTCAAGCGATTCAGAATGACTTGAAACGTCGAGAAAATAAGATTAACAAATCAAATTTCATGGCAATAACATCGACTATTTAATTTTTAGAAGTAATAGCAGTTGTACCAGTGTACACAATTTGCTAATTTCGAATTCCCATTAATCAAAATATTACCCTTGAACATACATTTCCGAATTCCTACGCAGTAAATCAAACGGTTGCATCGCACTGTATTATCACAGGTCATAGAATTCACGTTAGCGTAATCAGTCACGTTTTATCTGTTTCCTGGGCGCCTCCCTAAATAGAAGTACGTGTGTGTAGCATTCGGTCTTGGATCACGGGCCGGCTTCCCCTATATTTGCTTTCTTAGTTCCAGGGTAGAGTTCTAACCGACAGCCAGATATCGAAGCCAATAACAGATGTCTGCGTTCATTTCATGTTTAATTCAAACCCGTTCATCACAAAGAAGGATTCGTTCGCTCCATTAATCCACAGATCGTTGTTTTCCTCGGATCTCTCCTCATGCGACGTGTGCACCGCGTGCGTGAGTCCTATAAGTCCTACTTAATGAGCCCTGGCACGATATGTTTTACTATAAACGAATTATGTTGGATAGATGTAGGTACTCCATTTTTCTGTTAGGTTGAACCATTTAGGGAATATCAACAAATATTTCAAGCCAAAATTGATAAGATAAAATAATACACGCGAACAATTTTATGGAGAAACAAATATACCATAACGTAACCCTTTCGCATGTATTTTTCTAATTACGAGAACATTTTTAGCTAAAATATTATATCTGGCTATAAGTGATATTTTTTTTTTAATGAAAATTTCCAAAAATTAAAATAAAATCGGCTTAATCAATAAAAGTAGAGTTTCGGAAGCTATTAAAATTGTGACAATATTTGATAATTGTATTCAATTTACTTCCCGTAGTTCTAGTACTTGCAAAAAAAATCAAAAATATTTTTTTGTATATATTTATTTATCAAAGATTTCTGCACATTTTGTCATACCTTAGATAAAATTGATTTATGTGTGTGTGTGTGTATTTGGATACAATTTTTCATCCACGATTTCGATCACGATTATAGAGAGATTTAAAACATATGTACGAAATTTGCAATTCCGTACCATGATTTTTAATACTTAAAGTTCACTAATATGGTTCAAACAAATTTCATATAATTTTGCTTTTTTTAATTTTTTTTTTTTTTTAATTTTCGAAAATATACAACGTTTTATACTTTATATATAAATTTTGAATGTACAATTTAATTTCAAATTGTATATATTTTATATGTGTTATTGTAATCGTAAGAAATATATCCTCAGATGAATTCATTCGGTACCTCTTCTTAATGTAAACATTTTTAAGTGTTTTGGGCGATAATATTGTCACTGAATATTACATGAACAAATAACTATATAGTAATTATAATTATTTCTTTGAACATAGTCAAAAAAAATGGGCTCGCCCGTAGGTAAGCGGTTAAGAGCGACGGGGCTTGTTTCAGAAGTCCCGGGTTCGATACCCACTTCGAGCAGCCTGTTGTCAGGCAGCAGGGACAACGATTTTCACCTAGAAATACAGATAGCAATATATTTCCAAGTGAAAATAGCCCTTGCCCGGCATTGCTGCACCAATAAAATGTCAGCCCTATTAGATTAATTCTAATAACAAAAAATCATCAAATACGAATGAATTAACCATTGGGGTACCATCTAAAAAATACGAAGTAAGGAAAAGTTTCAGTCCAACAGCTCATAGAACGTAAGGTTCTGATTGCTGTTCAAAAAAATAATATAAAAAAATAAAAAAATATTATTGATTTTTTGTTTCCTCGAATATTCAATACTGGTACGGGAAGTTCCAGGAATTTGCCTTAAGGCACGGTGCCATGCACCACTAGTATTTTTTTAATTAAACCCATTGCATAATATTTGAAGATGATTGGCACATATATGCTAATTATATAAAACAATTTAGCTAATCTTATAAAAAAAACAACATTTTCTTATGTCCAAATTTTTTTTTGTTATATTTAAGATCAAAATTTCGCTGACATACACGTAGACCACCACATACACACATTTATTTTACATTTATGGTATAAAATAATTCAGAATAACTAGTAACGTTGAGAAAACAAAGTTAGCAAATTGTTTTTTTTTTTTGGCGAAAACAAGCATATTCTTCAGGAAGTTAAAATCGAAGGTTATGGTTAAATAAGTTTTGCATTTCCCTTAATGAATATCAATAAAATCAAATCAGTGTTTGATATTTTATATTATTCATATTATTTAGTAATTCTAAAATCTTAAACTGTATTTGAACATTAATTAGTTGTTTTAGGTTATATTCTTACAAAAATGTAATTGAAATGATTTAGGCGTATTCAACATATTTGATTCTCTGAAAATTTTAGCCCTTAATATTAACTTTAAGATAGTCCGATAGTTTCGATGAAAATAACGTAGGTCAAATTAAAAAATTATAATTAAATTATAAAATAAATTTTATTTTTTGCATAATTTAGCGACAACTGAGTCAAAATTTTGACAATAACGTTGTCTTTGCTCATTTTGATTATAAATAAAAAAATTACAACAAAAAATTGATGTAATTCATAAAACAAATATTTAGTTAGGAAGAAGAACCAAGAGACTTTCGTTAGTTCGATATTGAAAGTAATATTAAGAGTTAAATTTTTCAAAGTTTTTTTTTTATCAATTTAAAAGCATTTGATCCCTGGGAGCAAGGAAATTTGAAAACATCCATATCAACAACTATCATGATAAAGAAAATTGATAACCACTGGATTGCCTTCTAATAGCACGCGGTAAGGAATTACATTACAATAGCTTAAAACCTCTAAGGAAGGATAGTTATATTTTTCATTCAATATTTTCCTCATAATATATAAGTATTATGGTAACATGAGCATGCTACAATATCGTGGCTCACGTCCATAATTTAACGCATATAAAAACGCTATTAAGGAGAACTACATTTCTACTTTCGTGTGGGCTAACATAGCTGTAAGTTGATAACGAAAGAACGCTGATTGTTCTCTTATTATATTTTCATAATGCTCAGAGATCAATACCTTGTTGTAACACGTAAGGAAAGTTCCGTATTTTAGTTTTGTAACGATTTTTGATGATATACTAGGCAATTGTATCAAAAGTCGAAAGTACTATTAGAAGTCAGTATATGATTCACAATAAACTGTTTCAAAAGTATTTCTAACAAGCATAGTTACATATAATTACTATCGTAACCATTATACTTATAATAATAGTGGCCTAAAGGAAAATTTGTGAGTCTAGATATTAAATTGAATTAAATCAAAGTAAAAGTTTAGAATAAATTTCCATTTCACACAGTAATGTACAAAAGGGTAATTTTCCATGGAAAATGTTATTGATGACAATATGCGTTTCAATCGCGCCAAGGACTATATAAATGATGTATGAAAATTGAAATTTTATAATAGTTTAGTAGTTACTGAAACTATAATTACAATAGCCATAATTTAATTTCTAAGCCCCAGTTGATAAAATGATTTATTGGTATAAATTAAATTCGTGTTATTTATGCAAACGTAGTATGAATCAATAGCAATTTTTAAGTTGATTATGGAAACACCAAACAACAAAAATATTGGTGGAAAATTAATTAAAAAGATAATTTAATTATAAAAACTCAAATAAATTGTTTTCAATTTTTCTTATGGGATTTGCATCACTCATTATTGAAAAGACTTTGGAAGTTAAATTCTTATTAACTACGTTATTTTGTATTTAGTGACCCAACGGTTGTCCCTTTTTGAAATATTTTTTTAAGTAAAACTTCTTTAGGCGCGACTAGGTTGTAAATCCGTACAAATGCAACGGAGGTGCGTTACGGCAGATAAGGTAAGAGTCGAAGGCCAATGATTCGTCATTCGCTCTCGATTATATCATTTCTGTACAGGTTAATTGTAATTTTACCCTGTCCCCTGTAAATAATATAATGAAAATAATAATAGAAATGCAGCATTTGCGCCGATATGAAACATAAGTTCATTGAAATAATTTCTATATTACTCGTAGTTTCTATAAATCTTTAAAGCTATTGAAATGGAAAATATTTTTAAGTAGAATAGATATTACAGATGTTCAAAGAATGAGATTATATCGCCAGTGAAAAAGTAAAAAAATATCATCAGTCAATGAATGTATGTTAATTTTAATTACATAAGGTTTTTCAATCACATTTATTACATGATGAGTGAAGTTGCGAAAACAATATTTGTTTAGGCGTTGTTCAACATAATTCACTGTGTGAACAAATATTATAGAAGTTATTAATCAGCAATTACCTTATTTCTTTAACGTAGGTTCATTTCTAAATGCCAATTACAATGACAAACCGATCATGTCATATTTGAAGTATGAATTTAATTACATTATTGTTTTTGAATATTATACTTATTTTTAATGCTATTATTAATATACAATTTATAATTTATCAATATATAAATGTGTATAATGGTTGACACTAATAAATATGTGCATCACAGGTTATACCATATTACTAATAAACATTATTCAAAATTATTATATGATGTCCTTATTTTTGCAAATGCCATTTTGTACAGTAGCAAATAAGTTTTACTTCAATCGCGTGTGAACCTTATTTTTATTGTTTTTCCAACAGTTATTAGTTTTGGCATGATGCAGTAATGAAATGAGAAAACTATTTTCACTTGGAAACATATTGACCAATAAAAACAGATGTTAATACTAGCAGTTTTATATAAGCGGTTAATTAAATTTACTAATTTTTGTATCAATTTACATAAATTTGTATTATCTCTTAAATTCAAATCAAATTTGCACAAAAATCCACTGGTTATTATAAGAGGCATAACCTTTCTGTCGACAACACTTCAAGGATTCTACTTTTTCCACATTATATTTTCCAATACGCCTCGAGACATGGTGTTATCTACATCAAATTTTAATAAAATCAAATTTACATTTTAATTTATAGAATATGTTATTAAAACATTATGTAAATTTCGACGTCGCAGACTATTCTGATATACGCGTTTCGTATACATGGCGGTGGCACTATGTGCTGCGGCATTATTAAAAATGTAGTACAATAGTGGGAGTGCTCGGTGGAAAGACTTCGCAAAGTTATTCAAGTAGCAAGATATTGCTGTTACAGAAACAATAGACATATATTTTCCAGGAAATATGTTAAACCTTGTCATATCAGACGGCATGATGTAATATGAATACAGTCGAACATGTTTTTGCGTTGCTTTTTGGCTGTTTTGGGTGTTGGGACTTTTTCTGAGTACATTCTTCTGACGTACGGTTTCTTGTTCAATTATAAGTTTAGGGTTCGCCCGTAGGTGAGCGGTTAAGAGCGACGTGACTTGTTTCAGAGGTCCCGGGTTCGATACCCACTTCAAGCAGTCTGTTGTCAGGCAGCAGTGACAACGATTTTCACTTGGAAATATAGATAGCAATATGTTTCCAAGTGAAAATAGCCCTTGCCCGGCATTGCTGCATCAATAAAAAGTCAGCCCTATTAGATTAATTCTAATAACAAAGTTCATCAAATATGGATGAATTAACCATTGGGTTACCATCTAAAAAATACGAAGTCAGGAGAAGTTTCAGCCCTACAGCTCATAGAACGTAAGGTTCTGATTGCTGTTAGAAATATATATAAACTAAACTAAAATCTAACAGAACTAAGACAAAATGCATAAGAAAAAAGCAATACAAGAAAACAAAGATTCTGCTTGGTTTGTGAAAGCTCCTAATCTAGTTACTGTAATATTTTAACTGAATAGTTTACTGATAATTATTAGTAAATAGTTTTATTTATTTCAAGGATTTTTTTTAAATAATACTAGTCGTAATTGTCCATCATACTTAAGCACAGTTTTTCACAATTTCCATATAAACAAATGTTCAATTTACCATTTGATAAACTTTTCTATCAGTCATCTAGTAAAATAACAACAAAATTATTACTGATCAAAAAAATGGCGCTATCGTACCCAGTCTCCCTTACTGAAAAAAATGGTTTCCTCTCTACATAAAACCACGTATTTAGATCTATTATTACGACATCTTATATAACAAGTTCTGATTTGTTCAAAAACAAATAAAAAATAAAAACGGGACGACACCGATTTCAAAACAATCTACTGTATGGGCTGTAAACTTGATCTCATTGTGTATGTTATGCAATTTATTATTCGATAAAAATTTGTGGTCATTGAAGGACATACATTTTATCTTTTTGTTGGTAGTATAATATCATCATCACATTCATCACTATCTTCGGTGCGAATGGTAATTTCGTAAAATTTGTCTGTATGAATATCTATTTGAAACTCATCATCACTACTGCTTAATTCACAATATATACCAGTCGTTTTGCCATATTTGAAAGCGCTCGGTCGTTTTTTAATATTAAAAAAAAGACTATATAGCAAAGAAAAATGCTAAAAATACTACTAAAATGACATAAAATTATTTTCAAAATACAACACTGTTTATCACTGCTTTATGTATTTTATTCAACGTTTCGATACAAACTGAGTCATTGTTTATAAAATAGCCTGTGTCTCACAGAGTATGTTTGTCCACTCAGGTGGATAGCCGTCTCCAAAGAATTAAATGTTTTTCAAAAAATGACAGTAACTCTAAAATTGTATAATCAATAAAATGACCTTATACTTACATATATAAAAACTAAATACAAGAAACGAATAGCAGCAAATAGAATTTTAACGCTCCTTATCCTAACACGATAAAAATTGATTGAGCTATTCAATAACAAAATACAAATTATCTATTCTCCTTCGCCTTTAGTGCAATTAATTTTGTTATCGATCGCCAAATCTAAGTTTCCTTACAAATTATTAATAAGTTGGGCTACAACCGAAATGCACACCTATCGCACAAATAATTACTTAATGCTAGTTTATTGAGTAAATGTACTGAAAGTTTTCGTAGAACGAACCCGGCACGGCGCGATACATGGCAACTATTATAGACATAATTCAAAATAAGAGGTTTAACTTCTTGTTCCACCATAGGGCTTTTAACGTACTCGCATCATATATGCGGTATTAAATGTTTTATTAAGCATCGTTATAAATTTTCAAACTTGCTCCATAATATCTATTGCTACATAACTCAGGGAAGTAGACACAAACTTGAAAATATGGGATGATTTCGATCAAGGGGTTGTGATAGGAGCACATATCAGAATTATCAGACAAGTAATGACTACGTGGTATTATACACTATCTGTAAACTGATCTAGTATGTACATGTGTATATTTGTTTAAATTTGGTCGGTAAAACTTTCAATAAAGAAATAACACCTATTTATTAACGAATAAAATGTTATGTTTCGACTAACATGCTTTTCAGAGTATACGAGTACATGGTTATTCGCTATTTATATCGCAATTTTGGAAAAAAAAAGTTCTCAAAAAAGTTGAGATAGACAACCTCGGATTTAAGAGTTTTTCCTTGAATCAATGAGCGCGCCACTTTTAATTAGTTAATTTTAAGCTCTATAGCGTTTTTCATTCGATTTTGGATCTCATTTAAAATTTATAAAAAAAAAAAGATCGACCAAGTCAATAAGATGTAAATTGCGACAAAATTTAAACATGTAACGAGATAAATTTTGGAACTGCATAATATTGAAAATTTTAATGATTTTCTATGACTTAACCAATTTTTGTACAACTACAATATTTTTGGATGTTTATTAAAATCATTAACAATTAACTCAAACAAAATTTCAACGAAGATAAAAATGTCAATTATTGAGAATATAAGAAGTTCTGAATTTTTAAGCATCGATTAAATCATATTCCACAAAATTGTTAAGTATCATATTTTTATCGAATTTAGCATGATATACTTAAAAATAAATTTAAGTCAATTATTTTACAATTTATTACTAATTAAAACAAAGCAGCTTTAAGCAAATTTAAATATGTACTTGCATAAACATAAAAAAATTAAAAAATAGGAATATGGTATTGTGCTAAAAATTATTAACATTACAATTACATTACGTTAAAATTTATCTAACTATAGTTAAATCACTCATTTGATTTTGGTATATCACGCTTATTAATCATGAGAATAAAAAACATATACTTTTATTGAATTAAAAGTATTATTTTTTAACAAAATAGATAAATCTTGCTATGTATGCAAACTAATTGTTCATAACATTAAATCATAAAATAGTGTCAAAAATATTTATTTTGGTCATATTTCTAAGTTAATTAAATAAAAATATTTCTATGTAAATGTCATGTTATTCATATATATTTTATCGCTGCAGCAATGCCGGATGAGGCCACTTCTCAGTTTTAAACATATTGCTATATATAATTCCAATTAAAAACTGATATCACTACTGCCTGAATCAGACCCCTCAAAGCGGGATCGAACCCGGGACCTCTGATGTAGGTCCTATCGCTCTCGCCATCTACCCAAGAAAATTAAAAATATTGAAGACATTGAATACATATACTCTTTACAACGTTAAAAAAATATTGAATACATAGTTTTCTCTTTATTGCAGATTAAAAAAATTAAAAAAAGTTGTAGTCTTCGATGAAGACTCTCTGATTTAATTTTGTCAGTGTTATGCTACAATGTTTTAGATTTAGATTAATTGAAATCATAAATTTAAATGTAAATAAAAATATATATTTAGAAGGCAAACAAAAACAACACGCCAATGTTGAGTAAAATTTAATAATCTCATAAATCTAAATCAAATCCCTCCATATACGTCAGTCATAAAATATAACCCTCTTTCCATAATTTACAATTCATTAGTGCAATGAATACATAAATTTATGGTAGAACCGTTTTGTTTTAAGACAATTTACTTCAAGGGATACCAAAAGATAGCAGCTTATGATAATATATCTAATTAGGGAGTCAAACTTCTCGTCTATTAATTAAGAGCTCAATTAACACATGGAAACTTTTCGGTGACATTATTCACATCCGGATGTGCCATAAATTTCTCTACTTGTAAGTTTGCCCTGTTTTACCATACATTCGCCACCTAGCTCTAAGAAATCTCACACACTATAGCTTTTGTGCGACTGCTGGCCCGTGATCTCGGCCAACTTTCAAGATTTAGAGATCTGAACAATGAAACCCCCGAAACCACTACATACAGATAGATAACAACTAGGCAATAGCATCTAAGGAAGATCAGACTCAAATAAATTGACTAAAAAGTAAATGAATGAAGGATTTAAGGTCGGCAGTTCTGCAGTTACCCGCCATATCAAGTTGTATACAATTTTTATAATATCTAGTTCAAATATACACGAATATTATGCTGCAACAGTATATATCAGTTGAAGACTATGCACCTATTATGCTTGTTTATAACATGTTTTTGTATTTAGAGTAGTAATCAGAACTTAAGACTCTTATAAGCTGTTATGATAATTTTGAACTACGTAGTTTCCCAGAATATAGCCCAACGGTAGGTCTATTTAATACAAACATTTTATTATGAAAGTTTTGTTAATACTGATGCTTTTTATTTCAGTCATTAATCTGAATTTTCCGATACAAACCGACAGCACTTCTGCTTGTGATCAGGCTGTCCAAAGTGAATATCGATTTTGACACTTTTAAATGAATGACCTGTAGTCATTCAAAAGCTCATCTTGTGAGTTTAACTAACTTAAACTAGTTGTGTATGGCATCGTGCCTTAAGGCAAATTGCTGGAACTTCCCGTACCATTACGAAATATGTTCGAATAATATTAAATGTTTTTATATAGATTATTATAAATCATATAACATTGTCTAATATTTATTAGAGTTATATAAACTGAATTACAAAGTTAAAATTATTTTTTTGGAATAAGAATTCAAATCTGAGTTATTCTCAATATATAAAAAAAATGAGAAAAAAAAATTTGAAAAAAAATTGAAATATTTTTTTTCCAAAAGCAATTATTTTGTCAAACAAGCAGAAAGTTTTCTGAATCATTTAAATCGTTTGATCCAAGCACCTGAAAACGTGGACAAAAAATTGTATCCATACATACACACACAGCTATCCATTTTTTCTGAGGTATGCCAAAATGTTCAAAAGCCTTCAAAACGTGAAGAAATTAAGAAAAAATTCAATTTCGATTTTTGGACTATTACAATAACTCACCCTACGGTAAGTTAATAAATACTGCAGTCCATATGCAATTTTTCAATAATGTAATGCCTTGTGAATATGACAGAAATGTTTGACAAAATCTTTTTCTTTAAATATTTTTTTGTTTAATAAATATTTTGATTGTCTGTCTTCCTGACTAGGAGAATAGAAGTGACTGCATAAACTTTGTATTTTTAAATTAACTGATCCACTAGAAAGCCATGAGCTTAAAGCTTTATAATAAAGTTAAAACTAATTCTGAAATTAATGAGTTTAAAAAATAAAACTCTCAATAATCTTATTAGCTTCATTGATCGACTTAATTTTGTTCTGTTTATCACGTTTTTAAATAACTTTATTTTATTTTATAATCATTAAAATGTTTAAAAAGCTATTAAAAATATATTACAGATATGAAAATATCATATCAATAAAAAAAATATCTAGAAACTTTTATTATATGAAATTAACTCTAATAAATAAAATATAAAACAACTGTCTTAATGTCAAAGCATTACAAAAAAATGTGTTTAAAAATATCAGTATTTGATATAGAGTCATAGATAACAATCAGTTATTATAGAGTCGCTCATGTGTAAATATAATCACTGTGTGTAAATATATAGAGAATAGAGCATTATTCTTACTCAGATTAAGGCTGTATTTAAAGATTGGTTAGGTATTTGAACATTTATTCAAATTTTTGATGATTTTAATATCATTTTTTGCAGAAAATAACATATAGTCAGTAATACTATATTACTGACAAAATGGTATTAAAATCATAAAAAAATAATAGAATTTTTATTTCGATTTCTTTCGATGCAAGAGTTTCCTATACACGACATCCAGTGTGTCGACTTTTCACTTAAAATTAAAATCAAGATTTATTACTCCAAACTTGATTATTGAGGATTCTATTCTGATATTTGGTTGTTTAAAAATGTATTTTTTAATTATTAAAAGCGTTTTCATTGATAACGCTCAAAAATGATAAGGAAGAAAATGCTTTAAAAATATTAAAATATTTTGGGTAACAAATACATGGACAGCTTTCTGGTTCGTACAGCAGCATAATAGACTATTAAGGATAAGCAACTAAGCAAGTACTTTTTGTGTTTTAGTCTTTAGATAGGACGTATTTGAACCTTAAGTTCGTTTAGTATTATTCCGCTGACTAAAAGCTAGGGCTATAGGTATAAATCAAGTTTACAATTTTAACTCTATTAACATATTATTGAAAAGTAATGATTATCATATTAGTAATTAAATATCTTATAACTAATACTAAATAATACTTATACTACTCAGCTAATTTCAGGTTATGATATAAATAAAAATAGTAGGAAACTAATAAGTCTCAAATCAAGCTCAAAGCTTCAGCTCAAGAAGCACACGTATCACCAATGAAAATTAATCCGGGAAGAGCTTTCCTCGATATGTATATATTCATCGCACGTGATATTAAACCTTCTTCTACACACAGAGGGAATAATTTACAAGCATCAGCTTTACTTTTGATGTAGCTACCTATTTCTTTCTCGTTATGTATGGATGCGCATACGAGTCCGCGAATATTAGCTTTGTTTGTAGGAGAGAACACCCGGAGTGAAGGTGCTCGAAAGCAAAATGTTGAAAATCTTTGAATATTATTTCATTTATATAAAGGTCAATTTTTACACGGATTTTTAATGGATCACGACAGATAGAGAAATTATTTATAAAACTGTGATTATAGTGGTGCATGTATTGAAATGATTAATTGAAAGGATGCTATTATAATAACTGTATAAATTATTAACCGTATAAAAATTTACTTCATTTTATTGATGTTTTATATCTTAAACATATATAAAAGTATTTTATTTTAGAAATAATTAATACTAATTTTTGCTTCTAATATTATAATAATAAACTATTTTATTGTAGACAATTTATATATTGAAACATAATAGGCAATCATCTCAATGCATAACAAGTCTGTCTAACAAGGAGAACCTCAGGTTTACTTTTCTGGGATTTTCATGAAACTTGGCATGGTGATAGAGTTGATAATTGAATCGAACCTTTTAAAACATTATAGCCTTGTAAAAAGTTGTTTAATTGTAAAAAAAACAATGAAAATGATTAATATATTGCGTGCAGTATGTATGTTTACAGTAGTATTTAGAAAAGTAGCTACTTCTACTTTTTGCACTAGAATTCAAAGACAAAACAGTTAAAAATGAATCAAACGGAAAAAGTATCAAACACCTGTCGGCGCAAAATCTAATTTTTCATTTTTTTTAATTGGTTTTTATAACTAATACTCAAATATTGCTGAAATATTTATATTTATTAACACGTTAGTCTTAACTATCAACTCAATCACCATGCCACGTTCCATCAAAAACCCAGAAAAGCAAACCTGAGGTTCTCCTTGTTAGATAAAATTAATGAGTTTCGTCAATTATTTAATGTGGATTTTTTTTAAATTATAAATTTAGAAAATGAGCTGCGCTTTTCATCAAAAGAAGCTCATCAAAAATATGGTATTTATTGAAGCGAATTAAAAAAAAAAATAGCATTTCTGAAACGTGTATGGTAAAATTAATTATATTTGGAACTGTGTTCACTGTACTAATTTCAATACATAATTTCTGTTTTGAGTATTTTATACATTGCTGCAAATAAATAAATGTAACATATATTGCAAAAAACATTTACCAACATCAAAATAATTATTTATAATGATTGAGAAAAGTCATAATTGAACATTCTAATGTAAATTTACTATAAATATTATAAATTTTCTCTGCCTTTATGGCAATTTCAAACATTAACGAGAACTTTACAACCAATTTTGTGAAAATATAAAACTTCTGCTATTTGAAATAATAATATTTTTATGTTTTAAATATACTACAATCAAAACAAATTACTATTGATAATACATAATTAAGTATATTAAACAAATGCTAAATTCATAAATGCAATATAAAATATAAACATAACATACGAATCCTGTTGAGTATCATAGCTAACATAAGAGTAAAACTTGATATTTTATATGCTTATGTTACCTTTGCATTGAAGTGACTTATAAAACGAGTTTTTTTTAAAAATAATTGCCTATTTAACGAAATTTAACCATCTTTCAAAGGTAAATAATATTTTAGAATTTTAATAGAGACCATGAACTATATCATTACGCTAAAACTAATTAAATTAATCAGAAAAAAAATCAACAATTAATTAAGAAAAAATAATCCCTCTTATCTTTACCTAATACTTTAATAAATCTTGAAACCGATACAGGATTTTTGACGAGAATATTAAAGTAAAATTTGGTACTTATCTGCTAATTATAAAAAAGCATTTTAGCCCTATAGCTTTTTAACGCAAGTCTTTATCGAATTTTATCAAAATTTGAAATTTGAAATTTAATAGGCTTTTAAATTTTAGCAATCAGTATAGCCGTTTTTCAGAAAACGTCGACAAAAAGGTCAAATTTTGGCTCACATACAAGCATACATAACATTTTCCAATTTCACGTCAAAAGTCACGTAAAAAGCAAAATGAGCTTAAAAGATTTGCTGGCGAAAATATGAACTACTCCTACGTGAAGTTAATTAAAAGCA
The DNA here is from genome assembly GCF_003426905.1 of Ctenocephalides felis. Lineage (NCBI taxonomy): Eukaryota > Metazoa > Arthropoda > Insecta > Siphonaptera > Pulicidae > Ctenocephalides > Ctenocephalides felis. The sequence continues at coordinate 23,237,262 of NW_020537324.1, forward strand.
TACACATTCCAATAAAACAAAATTCATAATAATTACTCTTATTTGCTTCAGAATTCGGAGTTGTTATCTCATAATTAAAATACGCTGCAAGCTACAATAGGCACTTCACAAATAACAACCGACTGCCCCAGTTCGTTAATTAATTATTAGTCATATTAAAATATGAAACTATCATTTAACAAGCTACAGACAATAAAGAAAATAGCCACGCGATGGAAACAAATGCAATAAGGGTCTAACCTACAAATTGTATTATATTCTGGGCACTGGATGCTGATACAATTCTATTATAAATTCTAATTAATTTTCCCGACTGCTTCTTATATCAAGAATAGGAGCATCAATGAGACTGCTGTAGAAGAGGCGTTATTATCGCTGCCAGTAGACAATGGATATAATACACGAGGGTTTTGTCGTTGAGGTAATTTATATGTTTATTTCGTGTCATCCATTTGGCTTAAATGAAGGTCGGCCCATTACCACAGGCGCAGGCACAAAGAACTGAATGCTATCTTCGGTCTTATTGCGAATTGCAAAAAATAAAAACGAACGAAATCTTGACGTGGAAAAAGCTGAAAGCCCGAATCAAGACTTTTGTCTTTGAACTAACCGCTCTGTCAATATTGGGACTGCAAAGCCGCTCGAACGGATGGATTGATTAGTATTTCGTTGACATCAAAGGTTTACAGAGGAACAAATATACACACACGTGGAATCTAGGGAGGATATGTCGAAATTTTGACTGAGATCATAACGTAATCAAACGTACATTACTAAAATATATTTCACAATTCAGCACTTAATTTTAATCGGCCGTTGACTCGAAATCGATAAAATTCATCTCAGGTGTTCAAGTTAAATAACAACACACTTTTTTATATCTCTGCAATTTAATCAATTATTGTATTTATTATTTTAATATTGACCATAAAACCACCTTTAGGTTATATAGTAGAGGTAAAAGCCCTATGAGATTTTGCTAAACTATTTAGGCAATAACACTTCCATATGCTTCAAAAAATCGAGATTGCTAACAAATTGTAAAAATTGAAACATAATCAATGATTTATAAATCAAGCTGATGTGATCTTTCCCAATCGACTACATACATAATTTTAAATAAACTAGCAAGCGGTATGAAGCAATTTTATACCAATAAATTTTGTTTAATTTATTGGAATATTAAATGCAGTGTTAATTTAAACAGGTAATATTTTTAACTTCCTCTGGGATGAGTTATAGTAATCGTCCAATAATTGAATATAATTTCTTTTACCTATAGTTACGTTTCAGGGGCTTCTGAATATCTTGCCATACTTCAGCAAAATGGGTGTGTGTGTATACATGTATGTGTGGATACAATATTTTGGCGACGTTTTCGGGAGCAAAATATCAATCAACCAATTTGCAGCATTTGATTCCTATTGATAAGGAGACATGCAGATAAGTTTTTGGCAAAAGTTGGTCCAGCCATTTCGGAGATACGGAGCAAAGAGAGTAAAAAAATTCACACTATTTCAAGTTTGTGGAAGAATTACTAATCACTTGTATTAATGTAACTAAAAATTGATTAAATTTTTAAAAGGCAGGTATCAAATAAATTTAAAAAAAAACTTTAAGCTCTCAAATTAAAAAGAAAAAATTATAAAAAATCAGTTTTCAACAAATTACTATTTTTAAAAAAATCAGTATTTTCAAAATCCATTTCAACATTCAAATTACACAAATGTTTTAAAAATTCTCAAAAATATTAAAAAAACAAAATTTCTTGAAAAAAATCTAATTTTTCTTTTCTGAGCTTTTAAAATGCTCAATTACAGTTCGGAAAGTTCTAGCAATTTGCTTTGGCACGGTGCACACTAATGCATCAATAGTTTTTTATTTATTTTTTATAAAATTACAATCTATTTTTACAACAAAAACATTCAGGGATTTTGAAGATATATATAAATCATCGAATTAAAGTTTTGAAAATCACCCAATAGTTAGCATTTTCAATTTTCACAAATAAAATTGAATTGCGCAGTCATATGAAATGGTGTTAATAAAAGTTTGTGATATAGTTTTAAAACATATATTGCAGCCGTTTATTTCTAGCGAATGAATGAATAACTGCCAATTAGAGTATTTTTTGACAAATAGAATTAAAAAAATGATAAAATGTCAATACAACATAATTGGAACATAAAAATATCAATTACCTACTCTATTTGTGCTACTAAATAAATTACTTTTTTCAGCAATCTCATAAAAAAAATCTAAATCTAAAAGAATATTTTCTGTTTAATTCTACTTTATTGTAATGATAAATTTATTATCACGTCAATATTTTAAAATTCAAATTTTGTGCTTTTTATTATTATGTAGTAAAGAAATATAATATTTTATAATAACTGTATACTATTTTTCGTTTCAATCTATACTATGTTAGAAAAAAACGCATTTTCTAAATTAACATCAAGGTTTACAGATAATTATTCTGTAAGGTATTAATTATATAAAATTAAGTTAATATTACAATTTTTATTTAGTTCGTGAGGAAAAATTAGTAACAATAAAAATTTATATATGTTGTAAAAACTAGTTTTAATTCTTGTGTCGGACAGCCTGATATCAAGCAGTTGTGATAACTATTTCGATTTGCAAATATGAATCAAAATGTGTTTCTGATTTATATTATTTGATTTTGAAAAAAATTGCGCATTGTGGCAATGCTGCAAAAATGAATTGAACTAGTTAGGTAAGTTAAGATTTCTCTGTATTATAAAGAGCAACCATTGGGTTGCATTCTGATGTAGTCATTTGCTAAATACTAACAAACTATTACTGAATTTCAATGCATTATTAAGTTATTATTGATATTTCAAAATTTATCACAGTTTTGATAAAATACATCGAGAGCAGATCAATATATTTTTGTTTGTATAGCTTTAACTTGAATTAAAATATTTTCATTTGTTGCATCAATAACAATGGTATGCACATTTAATTGCAAATATCTAGCGATGCTTACAAAACACGCCTAATGATGTTATTCGTTTGTAACTTTTTATACTGTTATATTTCCATTAGACTGAATATGCTTTAATGAATTTTGCATTGTAAATGGCTGTATTTGTTAGATTTGTTTATCGACAAGGACTCGTTTGAAATATATTTACATATGGAAACAAATGGGTTGTTTTCGTTGGCACATCAGCGAACAACAGAGCGCGGGACTGCTATTTGAAATTTTTAATGCGAAACTGGGAAATATTTATTACATGTTTACATTTGTTCTACATTTTTGCATACGCATGTGATATATTTTTATTTTATTTTTTACGGTTGGCTTCTGCACATGATGGCTTAGTTCTGAAGCGGAAGTTTGGTGCATATAGTTATTTTATTTTTACGCACTGACATAAAATTACACTTTGTGGGTCAGCGAGTTCATTGGGCCGTGTAATTAACTCATTTTTTTACTTTGCAGCTATTCTACATCATAACTATAGCTTTTTGTGCAATAGGTTCTCGACAATGAAATTGTCAAAATATGGGGATACTAAACAAAATTGTCACAATGTTTAGAAAATAGTATTTTGGAAAGTGTGATTTTGGTAATCGATTTATAATGTACAATAGGTTCTATAACGTAAATGTATGCCATTTGTTGTACCAAAAAATAAGGATAAAATAGCACTGCCATAACTCTATGTTACCACAAAATTGGCCCCAAAGTTTATACTAGAGAAAGCAATACCAGTATACCGGTATACCAAAAAACCGGTATACCGCCAAATTTTGTGATGGAATTGGTAAATACCGGTATTTACCTTACAAATACCGGTATTTTTAAGTACTAGTTGATACATATTACGCTCGAGTTTAAATTTCTTTGAACTTTTATTTATATCTTTAGTTGGTTCTTTTATATAAACAAGTCAAATAATATGAAAATATTATCTATTGAAGTCATTAGATTGAACATAATGAATGACTTTTCTCTAAACCGTTAAATTATTCATATTAAATGGCATAAACCTATAACAATAATGTATTCTTTGAATATTGAGAAAAGAGTTCTTCACGTGTTTGATCATAATTATATAATTATAATTATAAAGTGTTATCAGGTATTACCGGTTTCAAAAACAAAAACACCGAAATACAAGTATTGAACTTTTTTTTATTAATATCGCATTTCCTAGTCTATACAGTAAAACTCGTACGTAATAGTGATCTGAGCTGACTATATTTTTGAATTTCAAATATTTAAGTACAATAATATATGATTTTTTAATTTATTTTTAAGGATATGATGAAAATATATCTTTTCAATTAAAAATATTTGATCAAAATTACTGAGTACTTACTTTTTATATAAAATTTAGTATATTTTTTAGTCGTATTTGCCATTGTCTATTATAAGGCGAGTCTGTAATAAGGGTGTCTATTTCTATTTGTAAGTGAAATCTTCTTCAAATGGATATTGAGACTAGTTGCAAATGGCATGTTGCTTGAAGCCAGTTTGCATAAACTTAAAACCTAAACTCGCAATTGATTTAGATAAAATTGTTAAATGTTCATTCCAAAAATAAAGTTTTTGTATTCTCTAAGTATATTATATTATATATATATAATACGAAAAAACATCCAGGACGATTTTTGCCAAAAACTGATTTTGATTGTGAAACAAAACATGAATCCCAATTGATATCTTTTGAACAATTTTTGAATTTTTAAAATTGGTTCAGAAGTTTTGAACACATGAACAGAATATTTTGCAGTTATCTCCTAATTGTCAAAAAACTTTTCTAATCTTCACAGAAAAACTTAATTATTAAAATTATTGCAACCGATTTTGAGAAAAATTCATCGAAATACCAGATTAATAGCTCGAAGGTTTACACACACATAGCTGAGAAAGCTATATACACATTTACACATACATTCAAACACGCATATTTTTTTTCAATTTTAAAATGAAGCAATTGCAATTGAATTGAAACATTGAGAAGTCTTAAAATCAGCAAATCGGATACTTTCGCATTAACATACTTCGGTTCCGGAAAATAGTATGAATCTTATCAAAAATTTCGGGCATTTCGTAATACTTGGATAAGTAGTACATGTTTCTTTTAGAAGTATGTATTTGGGATGAAAGGTAGAGAAACTACCTGGGCCAATCTTGGAATATTAAGTACTGTCTTTATTTTGCTACCATAAATTGAATTGCCAAACATTAAATACACTCTATATTATATAACAGAATCTCCATTTGGACTTACATTACATTCGTGAGTCTAAATTGAGATTTCGTTTGCTGAAAGCGCTCTCTGATAATATTTTCCGCTCGAGATAAAATCGTTAATATGACAAGTTGCACATAATTCTGTGATATACGAATACTTGAGGATATACTATATTTAAGGTACACAGTCCTTACACAAAAATATCAAAATAGAACCACCATGCGCTCTCTGCAACGCGGCTGCCGGGCGCAGATAAAACGAAAGCATATAATATTGTTGTCAGAAGGAGAGAATAGTTCGTAGAACTATGAAAACCCGGCGTGTTTGAGTTCCATTCGAGAAGTTCTACAACGGCAGTCAGGAAAATAAATCAATTATTTACACTGCGCTTCTGATATCATACACTCGTACAAATATATTTATTCGAAAACTTTTGTATGTTTTTTTATTCATTTCCTTCTATTTTGTTTAAATGATATATATCGCGTGACATGTCTCTTCTAGGGTGTCGAATCGCAAACAAAATGGTTTGTAAAGGTAGTCAAACATACATAAATTTTCGAATAGACGGTGCGATATGCAAAAATGAGAAATACGGCGTTGTATCGACGATCGGGTAGTAAAATTTTTATTATGTTGTAAATGTTTGAGGAAAACGGAATAAAAGCAACATGTGCCCTTGGAACTTCTAATTAATTAATTACACATGTCCGTGAAATAAAAAAATGTTGCCTGTATTGGGTGTCCGGCATATGTTTTCCAATGTAGTTTTTAGAGCTGAACACAAAATTGAAGTCAAAATTGGGGATCAAATGCCAAAAAATTGAAAAAATAAAACGGAGACGAAATCTCCGTAAGTCATTTAAGGTAAACAAGACTCGGAAATGACTGAAATTACTGGATTTTGATTATTGAACAGAAGAAATACTAGATCAGAGATCTATCGTTTTTGAATAAAAAATGCAATTTTTTGCATTTTGACTTCAGATTCGTGTTCAGCGGAAAACTACATTGGAAAATATATGCCGCACACCTAAAACATTTTTTTTTATTTTGTGGGTTTGCATTATTCACTGATTTATAAGATAAATTTATAGTTTGATAAATTTGGACTTTAGGACGCACGTTAAATTTCGAATTTCGGTTGGACGTTAAATTTCGAAGCGCTGCCCCATATTCGGTTCCGTAAGTCCAGATCGGTTTGAGTACTGTCTTATAAATAAGTATCTTGTTTTCCATAAACAATTTTGATTTTTTCCCAATAAGCTAGTTAATTTTTTTAATTTTAAATGTGTTTTATATCATTAAAACATTGGTAACTTATTCAAACTGGATAATAAAATTATTTTGTCCATTTTTTACGACCTGTCAAATTAGAATACCCCTTTTTTAACATAGTTTAACAGAATTTAGAACATATTGTTGTTCTAAGGCAGTTAGGTTTAATATTAACTCAAGTAGTATTTTACTTGTGTATAAAAAGTTGGCATGGTAGATAATCCTCTAATAATGATCTCCAGATACTTAAAAATATTTGCTGGTTAGGAATACCTCTTAAAATTACAAGGTAGTAATAAATCTAAAAAATACATTTTTTCAATATCAATTTTAATTTTGAATAATTGTACTAAAAGCGATATTTTTTGGAGTCAAAAGTCAATACACTTGGCGTCTATAGGCGACATCAACGAGATGTCTTCTAGAAGCAACGTTAGTAGTTCAAGGATTAAAACCAAAATTGCTTATGTTGATAGTAACTTCAAAAAACAATCAATTTCTATTGATAGGGCGATGTGCTGTTTAGTTTTTGGCAAAGGCAGGTCTAGCGGCTTCGGAAATATAGAGCAAATAGTGTCAAAAATGACAGTTTTTGAGAGAACGAATCAACTGATTTGAAAGATCCAAAAACATTCCATTCGGATTTTAATTCTAATTCTAACTAAAATTCTAAACATCACATATATAATCTATGGCAAACATTTCCTCGAATATTTCATTAAGGTACGGAAAATTCCATCAATTTGCCTTAAGACACGGTGCCATATACCACTAGTTTCTTTTTTTTTTCTTCAAGAAACTTTGCAGTATTTTTTTTAATTTTAATTACTCGTTTGTTGTCTCTAATTGCACTCACTACAATATTCATCCCTATATGTCACAAAAATTAAATTTCTAAAGACTTCAAAAAATAATGGCAATCTATGAGATAATTTAACTAAATTGGTGTTTTATTGATGAAATTTATGAAAATTGCATCGATTCTATAAATAAAATAACATATAGTATCAACTGACTTCATCAAAAAGTTCTATAGAAATATGACTCCAATACCCTTTGACTGCTAAAAATATTATTATAATAATATACCGTATTTCATTTTCCATTTTCCTTTCAATACGAACTCTGCGGAGCATATTTCTTTTGAATATCTCATATATTGATAATTCGATATAACGCGCAATTTGATGCATGTCAATAAAGCTCTACGCGGCAGTAGAACAGAGTTACGGTGGGATTGAAGGAATACTAAAGACAGCAGAATAAGTGTCTCGAAATTGATATGGATTTGTAAGGTAATCACATTCTCCGCCATGGATGAATCAGGAATACACGCGAAAGTTAATAGAGAGCAGACTCGAATTGTATCGAGACCGATTTTGGATCGATACCAATAGGACAGCATGCTAAATTGAAGTATATTTGTTACTTTTCCCTCGAATGCTTATTGGATATTTTTGATACTTATTTTTGTACAAAACTTGATGCTTGTTAGAATTTTACTAAGCATAAAAATTTATATAGTTTTGTAATACAATCATAAATGTAGATATGTGAGAAACGTAACTGTAATTTTTTTTATTGGCCTCGCTTACTTAGAGCATTTAGTCACCAACACCGTTTGTTTTCATATTCTATACTATATTTATATATATTCAATAGAAGAGACGTAATTACAGTTAAACTACTAATACTGATTTTAAAACAAAATCCAATAAAAAAAGGATGAAGTATGTTTGTCCGAACAAGTTTCCATTATTGGAAAGCCACAAAAACCACAAAAACTACATTAAGTTTTTTTTCGATTTCTTTTAACAATAACAGTTACTTGTATTCATATAGATCTTTTTTGTTTATTTTGCTGCAAGTTAAACATTAGTAGTTAGTTACTACCGACAACTAGTTACGTTGTATGTGACGCGTAAGACATATATTTCTTATACTTTTTCGGTGAAATTTAAACAGATAAAAAAAATCTAACTTAACTATGACAAAATACAAAATAGAAAAAAAAATTCAAAAATTTAATAAAGGCACGATTCGATGGGGAGACGTACTACAGCCGTTTCGAAGGTACAGAGCAAAATGTGCCAAAATTGGTAATTCTGTTTTTGAGATAACGGTGCGTCCGAAATGATCATTAGACATATGCGCATCAAATTATTAGATATTTTATATAGATTTCATTTATTACAAATTTTCATTAGATTTTTATGAGTTCCGTATCAATATTTATTTGTTAGACTGCTACGTGGCGCTTACGCGCTTTGAAATTACTCTCTACGCTGCTAACGCATTGCAATTGCTAATATTCGAAACTAATAAAAATCTAAACTTTCAATAAAAAATTTTAATGCTTTTTTCAGACTTTTCATTTTTGGTACGGTAGGTTCCAGCAATTTGCTTTAAGGCACGGTGCCACGCATCAATAGTTTTTACTTTAATACAAAGATAGCAAGTTGCTTACAAGAGACATAGCAACATAGCCTTAGCCTTTCTATACATAAGTTGTATGACGTACGTTATAATGGCTAATTACAAACACAAATCATTACGAGAAATGTTGCACAATCATCAAACATGAGTGTATTAATTATCTTTCGTAACATTAGCATGAAAGCAATTTGAAATCTTAATCTGTATTATGAAACAGGCTCGTGCGTTGAAAACTGGCTGAAGATGTATGATAAGCAGCTCTAAAATTTGCAAATCCGGGCACGCGTTACAGCTTACCTTGTGCATGTGTACATGAACAGCACATAAACATGCACGTTCTCCGACCACCCTGGGGTACAGTACTTATTATGTACACGTCTCTGGTGACTGGCGTCGAGCATGTTAGCGTGCCGCTCTGATACGGCATCAGAATGACAATCCGACATCGATGACACTCGAGCGGTACAAACTGATCTTGTCGCGGAAGAGGCCGGGGCGACGTCGCCGCGGATTCTGCTCAGCGCCCCGGTTGTCCGCGCGTTATAGAATGAGCGTAGGTATTAATTGTGAAGTAAAGTATCAGTTTCGCAAAAAAAAACCTTTATGGAATCAACACTATTCTTATTTTTGTGTGAAATTTACAAATACAGACTTGTATCATAATTGAACATTGTCTAGTTTATTCAAAACCTATAATAACTGTAATAAATTTGTTGTACCATCAGTAAATGCGGCTGTATAAAAATTCACTTTTGATAACTGTTCCAACTAATGATGCATAGCATCAAGTCTTAAGTCAAATTACTGTAACTTTCCCTACCAAAAATTAACATTTCTAGAAAAGCTTTAATTTTTTTTTGAAAACTGTAAAAATAGATTTCTGAAAATTTTGAAACTTAAAAAAAAAGTTTTTTTTATATTTTAAAAATTTCAAATTTTGTTTTTCAAAGCAGTGTCGAAACGAGATAACAACATAAATACTGCTTTCTTTTTTCATATTACATATAAATGTACTGATGTAAAGTATCTAATGAAGAAGTAGCCAAGGGGAGACAACTTATGTACCAATACACCTTTATGTAATGTACATATTATTTATTGAAATATATCTTTTTCATCTGAAATAATCATTCGAAATCCAGATTCCAAAACAGAACATAGTGAAATATCTTGCTCTACATTTAGATAGCAGACTTACTTGCAAAAGCCATAAAAACAAAAAAGCAGCAAATAATGATCAAAATGAAAGAATTTGATTGGCTTCTGCGTAAAAAGTCTAAGCTCACTGTTGAAAATAAGTTTGCTGCAAATCATCAAACCAATCTGGACTTACGGAATTGAGCTCTGGGGATGTGCTTACAAATCAAATATAGCTATAATGCAGAGAACTCAGTCAAAAATTTCACGTACCATTCTTAATTCTCATTGGTACGTAACAAATGAAACCATTCACAGCGACCTCAACATGAAAACGGTGCATTTAACGTTCCAAGAGTTCAAGAAAAAATACAAACGCAAACTGGACTCACATTCGAACCCGTTGAAATTACTAAACCTTATGGTACAAGGAGATTGAAACGACAATGGCCTTTACACTTAGTCTTAGATTAGGTCTAATGTAATATTATTATAGTAATTGTTAAACTGAGAAGATTTCATTGGAGCTCTTCTTAGGCATCGCTCTTAAACATTGTCACTTTAGCTCATAGGAATCTGTATGTATTTCTGATTGCTAAATAAAACGAGTTAAAAAACATCTGAACTGAACTGATCTACTCTGAAAAGCTGACCTTTAAAAAAGTACTAAACCCTCGTCCAGTTCCATTAAGAGTTTGCTTCCTTGATCTGGATCATTAATTGGTACAGTACTTTATGGTTTCATACTAACTACAAAACTTTTAGAGATATATATTCTGTAGTTTTTGTAGATCTACATTTGTGGTTAGTCTCGCTGTTCCATTCAAGTTTTTCATACACACATACAATACAAACAATACAACAAACACGTACAATTGATAGGTATGTATATACAACATATCTTTCAATTTTATGCCTAATTACATAAAATAAATTTAATATATTTTGTGTCATAACAAATTATTGTTTATATTATACAGTTTATTGTTCAAATCATCATGAATCACGTAATTAATCTTCACTGGGACTGATGAAATTCTACATACATTACCACAATGAGTTAAAATAAAATCAATCAAATCTAATCAGATTAATACATCTAAATTGAAGCTTCTACACAATATCACATTTATGTGGTTGCCAAACAAAGCGTCATGGTTGTAAAACAATCGAGAGCGTCCTATTGAAATGACAAAAGCGACAGGAGCGCACAACGTTAACGAGGTATAAAACAGGTAGGTGAAGGCAATCAGAGCGTCACCTAGTTTGTACAGAATACAAAGCACGATATAAAAAACACACGCGAAATATCGAGCTAGGTACGGATGATAAAAAAAGCAAACGCGAAATGAAGTAAAAAAAGGCAGCGGACAACAAAAGCGGAGGAGTAGCCGGGTGATATACGTTGCGGACGGTACACGATGCTATTTTCCCCAGAAAATAGTGATGTGCCAAGTCGAATCAAGTGATTCGAATCAGATTTTACTTGATTCGAATCAACTGGTATCAAGCCGCGAAATATTTACTGTGATAAATCATGTATGAACACAAATTTTCATAAATATAAAAAAATGTTTTAATTTAATTCAATATTATAATAATATAAATAATAATAATAAATATAAAAAATGATAAATATAAAAAATAAATCTTGAATTAAATCATGCGAGTCACCCGGCTTTAATACGCTCAAATGTATCACCGACTCCAATTTATATGGCTTTAACCGCATTCATTGTCTAACAATACCATCCGACTCCATATGACCCAAACCGACTCATTTCGAGTTCAAGTCGATATGAATTCATCCGAGTTCCTATGACTCAAACCGACTCATTTCGACTTCAAGTCGATATGAATTCATCCGAGTTCCTATGATTCAAACCGACTCATTTCGACTTCAAGTCGATATGAATTTATCCGAGTTCATATGACTCAAACTGAATCATTCCGACTTGAGTTCGAAACATGTGTCCGTGTTTTAGCGTATCTACTTATCGAGATTCCGTGCGTATGGATCTTGAGTGTTTGTTTATTTTTGACTAAGCGCTAAGAGCAAATTTGTTCATGAAATATCAAAAACTCATTTAGATAATAAATACGCGATTTAGATTTTAATTATTATCAAAATAAACTACACAACGAGTTTTATACACATACAAAATTATCATATTTTAATTATGCAAGTAATGGCAAATTCACACAAATGAAATAATATCAATCTTTACAGTAGTGGATTGAATTTTAAGTCATTTGTAAGACGTTAGATTCAGCTCCATGTTTAGATTAGATCTAAACAATCAATAATATACACATGCATTCGTTCAACGTAAGATTAAGAATATTGTTTTATATGATTGAGTGATAGATAAGTGTTTGGTTATATTTTACTGTAAAATTACTTGAAATATTAGTCATATTTGTAGCTAGTTTAATATTATATATATAATATAAATGTATTCATCTCTGCACTTTTTGGAATTAATTGCTTACTAAATTAATTATTTCACTTATAAAATTATTAAAATGATATTATTTCTTCTCTTAAATTATAATTGTGCATATATGAACTTGATTCGAATTGATTCGAATCATGATTCGAATCAGGTTTTTTTCTGATTCGAATCACTCGAATCAGGAAATTTTCGAGTCGGCACATCACTACCAGAAAACTTCGGATGCCTCACCGTGCCCGTGGCGATGCCAAAAACAAACGAATTTATATAGGTAATTAAGTGTAGAATTAAAATGGACAAGGACCATAGGAAGGTCTGCGTGTGCGGATTTTGTAATGCTTATATCTAATCAACTGCTCTGCACGACCTTTTCCCGGATTTACAAACTTAAATCCTACATATTATTCAAACAATAAGCCGATACTCATTGCACGATCCTAGAGAAATAGAATATGAACATACGCAATTAATTTAGTTCGATGTAAACCAAGTTAGTACTGCTCAGAATTTAATTAGGAAATAGTATTATATAGTCGATATTGCAAGCTGTTATTTCCGGGATGTTGCAACAATGAGAAATTTTCAATAGAGGGTTGTAGTCTTATATAGTAGAGTTTGATAATTTAATGTAAATGGAATTTCAGTTTCAATGAAGGAATAACATGATGTATGGTTTTGAATAGTAACTTACTCTGAAATACATTATATATGATGAGAAAATTAAATTAGGTGAAAAAAATTAGCTAAAATTTTTGAAAGGGAGCATTCATTTAATAGCATCAAGTGTAAAAATCAAAAATAATTCAATATTTTAAATCAATATTAACGATCTATTCAAAACAAATTTCATTTTATTATTTGTAATGAAAGTTTTATAAGTAGTTAAAATTAAACATTGCCTTTTTATGAACTTTTGAGAAATTTATTTACTATTTTTTTAGAATTGATTTTTAGAAATGTATTATTTCAAGTTTTGTAAGTTTATTATCCGTAGAGTGTTTATAGCCTATTTTGTGCCTAGCACTATAATATATATAGTAATAGGCCCAAAATCGAAAATGAAATTTTTTTATGTTTCGACGTTTTGAAGGTTTCTGAATATTTTGGCATAAATAAGAACAAATAGATATGTGTGTTTATTTTGTATGTCCGCATTTTTTCGTCCACGTTTTCGGATGCACGGATCAACCGATTTGAATGGTTCAACAAACATTCGATTCATATTGATTGGGAGATGAGCTGATTAGTTTTTGGTGAAGGCAGGTCCAGGCGTTACAGAGATACGGAACAAAGAGTGCACGTAGTATCCGATTTGAATTGGGAGAAGAGGAGATTAGTTTTTAGCCAAGGCAGGTCCAGCCATTTCAAAGGTACAGAACTAAATGAGCAAAAAATGGCAATTTTGAGAGAACTAAGCGATCGATTTGATTTATTCAAAGAACTTTAAAGAATATAATTGAAATGAATATGTTTTACCTCATCAAATTACGAAAAATAATATTTTACATTAATAGCATCATATCCCGTCAAGTATTGCATGAATGTCTCGTTAGTGATGGAATTGTTATTTTTTCATAAAAATCTTACATTCAAAATAAATATAACATAGGATTATGTTTAAAAACTGTGAAATTATATATGTGAAATTAAATCCATATACAAAATCATAAATAATTGTATAAATAATTTATGTTAGTTATGTGAAGCAGACAAAATATGATTAAATAGGTATTACAATGTATGGATGAACTATTTTTAATAAAATTATGAACTTTTTTTTATCATGTATAGGAAGATCAAAATAGATAAATTTATCCTGTTATATAAAAGAGCAATGTTATTTTTATGGGGTCATGTTTTATGCGACTTTTATTATAATAGATGACTTTCAAAGTGTAAAATTTCCTATAAAATTGTTTACCTATGTATAATTGAATTTCAAATTGTCGCTTATGGTGTAACTAGTAGAATGCTTTTATGTATTTTATTTTTATTGGCCTAGCTTACTTGGAGCATTTATCCGCCTATAGCGTTCAATTTTTACCTTATCATATTATTTTTAATTCATTTTCTTATCTTTCTATGCAATTTCAAATCGACAATGTAAATCATAAGTAATTCTACATCAACATTTCAAAGTCGAACTCAAGGCATTATTTACTTTTTAAATACTTTTTCTATTAATTTGTTTTAGATTATTTTAATTTTCCCAATTCTTCTTAGTTTTGAATTCATTTTTTTCTTTCTTCTAATAGAATGCTTTTAACTAAATACTTTCAAACATAATCTTTATATAAAATTTACAAAAACTCAAAAATAGTTCTCCGGTTCCTGTAAATTTACTCTACTCCTTGTTACAAGAAAATTAGTATTTATCTCCAACGTTTACTACCAAACGTGTATGGCTTCTCAATATCTATTTAATTCCTCACACATCTCATTATATTTTAAATGGAAAACAAAGAAGTCGTAAAACTCGCTAATAAAACGGTAATCTAAAATCTTTATGTTGAAACGCGTTTAGCATTTCACAGCGCGCATATATTAATTCCCGCGACCTTTCTCCAAATATCAACGATAATAAAAAAATTAATAATATAAGCTATTCGAACGCAAAAACGTTTAGGTAAACAGAGCATTGGCAAATCCTGATCATAAATAATAGTATTTTACCGTCGCCGTTATAAATGTGCACTCACCTTTTCGGCGAGAGAAAAGACGGGTAGAAAGGGCGATTTGTGGATGAATCCGCCCCTTGGGCAATTCCGAGGCTGGTGGGTTAACTTCGATGTGGGGATGAAGGTTTCCGATAACAGCCCAAAGCGAAAAGATAACGGAGTGACGCCGGGTAACGTTGGCTGAGGAAATTTCTAATGGGGTTTGGGACCGTTACAAAGGGGATAAGAGAACTCTGCTAAGTATGAATGCTGGGAGCATGAACAGAAGTAAAAACACACCAACAAATGACTCCAAAAAATTCAAGTCAAAATATTGTAAAATTTTTTGAATGTTCTTTTCCGTATGCATGTGTGAGTGAATGTGTGCTTAAGAAAATAACTAAAATAACGTTGGTTGTTCTGTTTTTTATAACACAGGTGTTGTCCGTATCGGGTGTGTGTTTCGCAATGTAGTTTTATGAACAATCTTAATAAAAGCTAGTTGAAAGTGGCATTTTCCTTTGAGGAAGTTGCACGATCTTCCCGAAATGTGTAGTAATTGATTTAATCAACCTATATTAAGATTTAGACATTTAGATAAAATTTTTAACTCCACGATTACATATATCATGTACGTAACCCTTTATGTCATTTAATGATTTAAATTAATGGTAACATTTTTTACACAATTAGATACTTTTTGTAGACTTATTTTCAGCTAATTTCAAAAAAATTGCTTTCAAATTTGTGATATTCAAAATTTGACTCAACACATCACAGAAGCGAATTTTGACACAAATTCATATTCTTCAAATTCGTCATATTTTTCAAACTTTGACCAATTTTTTAAATTAAACTACTTGCCGTAGGGCCGATAGAAGATTATGAAATAAAGATTTCAACAGTTAATTACGAAGAAACGGCTCAGCTGATCTTTGTCCTAAACTAATCAGTTCGATTACGATATAATATCCATTAAATAGTTTTGGAATTTTCTAAAGTGAGTCAGAATTTTTGGGTAAAACGTGGACTAAAATTTTTCAATTTTCTCTTCATTACTAACAACTCGGCCGATCAGGGACTATCGAGATACGTCGTATGGCTTTTAAATTTTTGAAATCGGTCCAGCTGTTTTTCGAGAAAACGTCGATTTAAGGGAAAACAACTGTTCATAAGCAGCGAGCACACACACATAGTTCCAAGTTTGGTCTCATTCGATTCAATATGGCTTGAAACGTCAATAAAATTGCTGAGTCGGACTTTTTGATGAAAACAATTGTTAATAATGAAGCAAGATGAAAAATTCTTAATAACAATCGTAAATAATAATCAGAACAATTTCAATTACTCACATGTTAATCATTTATTCTACAATTCATTTATATCATTTAAATTAATTTGAAGAGACTGATTTGAATTAATTTTCTCATATATTGCTCCCATGTGTTACGTCTTTTTTTTTTCAAATAATATTATAAAATATTATCATGTCTTGAAATAGATTCACTTTTGTCTAGGCAAATTATGTTTATGAGATATTGTAAATTAAATAATTTAAATAAACTGTACAAAAATAATTTTATGGACAATTTTATCATGTATGAGTAAAATAGATAAATTTTGCCTGCAATTTATTACAGCGATATTATTTTTATGACGTCGTGTTTTACGCGACTTTTATTTTAATATATGACCTTTACGGTGTAAAATTTCCTATAAAATTCTCTATCGGTATATAATTGAATTTCGAAGTGTTACTAATTCTAGAGTTATTAAAATAATTCTGTTTTGAAACCGTCGAATGCATAAAACCACTATTTTGAGTGTAATATGAACATTGAAATTTTGTATATATATACATGTAACTTTATATATATAACAATTTAACAAAACTTTACTACAAATGGTATGTATAAGATCTGTACACTGACTAAAGTTATAAACTTCTACTGAACTCCATTATAATTTTCCACTGAATGAAAGCTAGGACTATAGCTGAAACGTATGGATATATAATATACTTTTAAAGAAATTTATATTTACACTATTTTCACACCTGATTATTAGACCCTCGTTAATATATATAAATATATTGTATGAGTCGAACAAATTTTTATAATATAAATATAAGCACACTACCCCCTGTTTTGCACTTAATTTATTTCATAAAGTACTAAATATTTAAAGACCTTTATTTCGTAAAAAAAAATGTATTTTTTTGGTCAAAACTATTATTCTTTATCGCATAAAAACCATACATTGATCAATTATTTTTTACATATAAATGTGCTGATCTAAAGTAGATAATGATAAAGTGCAATACCCAAGAATAACCTTATGTACTGATTTACCATTAAATTGTATACATTATATATTGAAATATATCTTTTTTGAGAATTTTGAATTAAATTATTCTAAGACTTTGATTTATATCATCATCAGTATGAATTTTAAAACCAAATGCAGATACTATATAACACAATTTAAATTACTTATTTTAAACTACTAACCAACCAACTTTAAGTTAATCACAACAGTGACAATATAAGGGTACAAAATATCAAGCATTTGCAATAACATCAATTAATATTTATTACGCATAAATATACCTTTCATTGAAAGAGATGTGTGTATATTTATTTTCCTATATGCGTAAACAAATTCAATTAGGGAAGTTAATAAAACAATTCGAATTACTTTGGGTCGTTACGCTCCACCGTCATTAACGAAATGTGGCAATATTTATTAAAGATCTTATATCAATATCAACGCTTTGTCACAACGTTGTGAACATGATGGATGGCTGTCATTTTTTCATCATGAAATATGAAATTGGGTCATAGTAACAGTTTTAACCAATGTGTAATGATAATTATTATTAATGCTCTCGAACAACTGCATTAGGCTTACGGAATCGAATATAATGTTTGACTATTCAATAAGTTAAAAGCATGTTGTGGTGTTGACTGTAAAAACAATTTTAGCTTATGTTATAATAAATATTTTTAATTCCATGTAATATTACATAAATACAGAAATAAATATGTCACTAATATAATAGATAATATATTTTGCAATTATAAGTGCATCATAAAACGTTCTATTCTGATTCCACTCACAATACAATTTCCAAATGCATAGAGCTATGAAAAAATTATACAACTCTGGGACTTTTAGAAATAGATGAAAAATAGAATATATATTCTTTTGACTTGACACTGACAGAAATGCCATAGAAAATCTCTCATGAAGAAAAGTAGTCGTAGTTTCTGAACTGGAAATGTCATATCACACAATTCAGTATCACACAAAGGAAAAGGTTTAAGTTCTACAGTTCACGAAATAAATGCGATACCTTATTATATTAGAGAGAAATATATTTCGTTGTATTCGATATGCAGCAAGAATTTTGATGCAACTAAGTCATCTTTTCATTGCAAATTATATGTCTGATTTTATTAATTTCTGTTGTTTGATATTGACTTTTCCAAATCCTATCTAATATAAAATCGTTTTAGCTTTAATAAAACTCACGAAAAAAAAAAATAGAAAAAATGATTCATCAAAAATTGGGCCAAATTCAGTATTACACATAATTTTATATGATAAACAGATATTTCATCAGTCAAGGGGCAACTAAAGTAAGAATAAATTGGAGCAAATCGCGTCAAAAAAATTATCTTGAATAAATAGCGAATAGTTTTAGACTAAAGCAATAATTTATTCTTGCAATTTCTTAATGTTGCATATTATCACTTATTTTATAAATGAATATTGTTCTTAAAACATAAATCTCAATTTTCATATACTCTATTTATTTACCTGTTGGCGATAATGTAATGGATATCAGGATTGAATTTGTTTGAACTCACCTGAAACAAAATATATTATTATTAATTATAAAACATGTTGATTTATAAGTTTCTTTGAATGAAACTATAGAAATGATGCATACTTTGTACCTATAAAGATCTTCACAAAATTTAATTTTCATAAAATATACAGCTGTTAAAAATATTGGGTAATTGAAAACTATGTAAATTAATTGAATAACTAGAATTCTAACTTAATTTTAATAACAGCCTACTCAAACTTATGGAAGATTACTTGAACATCATAAAGATATGGTCATGAACAAGCTAAGATTTTATTCTAGTATTCTAGTAAATAAATTTTTTGAAAAGTATTTTCAAGTTTATTTGAGAGCAAAAAGCATTTAAACATGTGAAAACTTGCATTGTAATTATAATGATTGTACAATAAATGTACCTTGCAAATCGTATCCATTTTCCTTGCAAAAACATATTTACGATTTATGTTTTAAATTTTGTAAGGATCAAAAATAAGACAAAAGTAAGACAAAATCTCATACTATGAATTAATAGTGCTGATTTTACAAAGTTTTATAATAATATTAAGATAGATAGTTATAAATTAGTTATACTCGTATTTGTTTTATTGGCTAAAAATCCCTGGTTCCATTTCACAGCCAGCTCGGTATCAATCAGAATGAAACGAAAGTTGCATTTGGGTTTTATAGCTCCTCTTTGAGCATTGGTACATAAAGAATATAAAGTCAAAAAATACTATTCAGAATAGTCAAAATATGCTATAACCAGGATAGAACTGGTTTTCTCTCCAAACAAGTCATATGTTAATATAAAATCATATTATATAGTGTTTTATAATGATATCAACGTAGATAGTTTTAAGCCGTTATACTCATATTACTTTCATCTTCTAAGTAAGGAATGAAAAATATACTATATATCTACATTTACTTGTTTGCCATGACGATTAAATTCAGTAATTTTAGTAAATAGTCAACATAATTAAAGGGAAATAATTAGGCGCTGTTCAAAGTTATTATTAAGTATAAAAACGAACTAAAACTTATTCATTTCATAAATAGAAAATTAGTTTAAAAAATCGATAATTGGAGACTCAGAATGATTATTGATCAATTTAAGATTAAACTACTAAGCATGTTATGCTTACAAGCTGTTGTTTTACTATTGAAAAAGCACGAATATTATAATTTTTACTTCTATATTATAATGTATATATAATTATTTGTCACAATATAGGCTTAATATACTACTCTTTGTAATACTATTCAATCTTTTATTGAAAGTGATATAATTAGGCGCTATCCAAAGTTCTTAAGTATGAAAACAAACTGATCGAACTTACTAATTTCTTAGATAGAAAATAGTTAAATACAACATTTCATAATGGAAGACTCACACTAAATAACCAGTTTTAGGCTTAGTAGTTGAACATCCTACTGAACATTCAAATGCAATCTGTGGTTTTATAAAACAGTGTAAAGAGCACAAAGATAATTTTTATATACTTCTTCAATTTTACAAACATTTTATATCATATTGTACTCAATGTTCTGCTTTCTGTACACCCCCAAATATATACATAAACTAATATTTGTCTTTTGCTTATTCTATTTTTATTCTACATAGCCCTCAAAACCATCTAAAAATGGCAATACATTTGAATTTCCAAGAATTTGGAGCAGCACTGTTATTATATATTTCATACACGGTTGCTTTAAATTTTTGAAAGTCAACACAGAATATTTGTATCAGTTTCATCTATTGCATATGACATGCAATAAACCTATGTCAGTTACAATTATAACATTGTCTCAACTAGAGAAAATAGGGTTTTGGGAAAATTGATGAAGCGTATTACGTGCATTAGTAACGCGGTGTTAGGTGCATGCCGAGCGCTCGGTTTAGGGCCTGTGATTGAATTTGTTTGCCACAAAGACGAGATTCCTTTCATAGTTGGGTATGTCTCTTGACATCTAATTAATTGTGCGATTGTGTTCATGTTCATCTGCGTAGCTAAGTCACTACTAATCTTCTTATTTGCATCTATGACTAAATACGTTTGCTAAGTAATAGGCGGAATAGTTTGATGAGACGATTTTATAAACGATATTGTAATGATGTTCATACATAAATTCATTGGCAACCCTTCGAAAAGCTATGCAGCTAAGATGAAATATTACAATAAATGTTTATACCAATTTATTATACTATTAAAAACAGCTTCCATGAAGGTTCATTTTTGCATTTTTTCAACAAGAAAACAGGTTTTATGGACAAATAATAAAAAAAGTGCGCGTAAGGTTCATTGATTGAAGTAAAACTTACTTGCTACTGTACAAGATGACATTTAAGCAAAAATAAATACATCATATAACAATTTTGAATAATGTTTATTAGTAATATGGTAACACTCGTGATGCACTCATTTATTTGTATATTTATATAATGATAAATTATAAATTATATATTCATAATAGCATTACAAATATGTATAATATTTAAAAACAATAATGTAATTAAAGCCATACTTCAAATATGACATGATCGGTTTGTCATTGTAATTAGCATTTAGAAATGAACCTTCATTAGAGAAATGAAGTAATTGCTGATTAATAAATTCTATAATATTCGTTCACACAGTGGATTATGTTAAATAACGCCTAAACAAATATTGTTTTCGCAACTTCACTCATCATGTAATAATTGTATTTGAAGAACTTCATGTAAGTAAAATTAACATACATTTATTGACTGCTTGTATTTCTTTTACTTTTTCGCTGGCGATAAAATCTCATTCTTATTAGGATATATTAAGAATCAATATTTTCCATTTTAATAACTTCAAAGATTTATAGAAACTACGAATAATATAGAAATACGGCACAATTATTTACTTTGTTTTATTATTTTCAAGGAACAGGGTGAAATATTTTTCTGATTCAGGCATTTTTCAAGATTTGTACTACGATGTAACTTTAAAATGTTTATTTATCTATTCCGATTTTTTGTTGATATCAGTACGCATACAACAACAAATCTCTATTCACATACGCGACGACTAATCACAATAGACTCGTAAAGAAATGATATCATGAAGAGCGAATGACGAATCATTGGCACTCGACTCTGCCGTAAAGCACTTTCTTTGCATTTGTACGGATTTACAACTAAAGAAGTTTTACTTCAAAAAAGTTTACCGGATCGATACCGTACTTAGCTATTTTAGTTTAAAACGCAATATGATTGACTTAATTTCAGCACCAACAGCCAAAAATATATCTCATAAAAATAAAACGATTTTTTATTTTTAAATTTATAATTTAACTCTGAAAAGATAAGTAATATAGAATCTTGAAAATATTGGAAAACATTTGAATCTATTTTATAAATGATAAATACCTAGTAAAATTCCTCAGACGTGCAGACAATAGCTTTATCGAAAATAATACCAAACAGACATCATTATCACATAAATAACTTTACTAGAAATCATTTACCATATCATAAAAGAACAATTACCGAGTTTTATCTCAATAATCAAACTCTCGGGAAAGCAAAAGCCACGACTTCTATTTGGAGAACGTGCTTCTTGAAGTCTCACGTAAACTTCAGTGGTTGATGCCCATACATTCTGCTCTCCCTGATAAAATCTCTCTTACCTCAGCTAACGAAAGCCATATATCAAAGACCATACACTAGTTTTAAACAAGAGCAATATTTCAATACTAGACTCCACGTAGATACAAGTTTTCGGTATAAGAAAAAAACAAATTCTCACATGGGTTGTGTAGCTGCAAAACATATATTTTCAGAGGACGGCGGTAATAAGTATATAAATCTTGATCCAGCAACATTCAGTGGAAGAACGTGAGATTTCAATAGCTTAAATGCCGTAAAATTAAACATTAGAACAAATTATAGAAAAATGTAAAAAAAATATAATATAATAAGTGAAACTGTAACAGTTGTTACTATAGTAGGTAGTTGAAAAAGTGATAAAATTTTGTATATTAAAATAAACTTATAAAATAAGAAGTACTAAACATACAAAATAAAAAATAGATACATTGGAAAAGTGATAAAATTTTATATATTGAAATAAACTTTTAAAATAAGAAGTACAAAAATATACAAAATAAAAATTTTATGGAATATTTCTATATTAATCATACCATATTATATTTAATCGAACTTCTTAACATTTTTCATTGGATCAAGCAATGTGATTAAAGTAAGTTGTCTTTAAATCAAGACTATATTAAAAATTGATATTTGTCTGATTTGAAATTTTAAAATGTATGTCTCCAACTAACTGGGAGCCTTGTTTATAGGTCATATTATTTGTTACAATAATTTAATTAGTTTATTCACATTTATTCAACATACCTACTTGAAAAATGTTTACTCTCATATGACAAATCTCTTTGTCAAAGAAGAGAACTATAAGTGCCACATTCTATTATTAGTATGAACTTCTTTTATTGAATATTAGGTGAAATTTTATCATAGATGAAAACAAAGTAACCATATTATTCTAAAAAAATCTTATTCGCGACAGGTTTTGTACAAGCATTTTTCAAAACCTTAATTTTTTCTCAGAATATATTATAAAAAAATGATTAAGTTTTCACGTATATTGTTTATTTATATAAGATATATTGATATGTACATTTTTGCAAATATGTGAAGTATTTCGTGATAAAACAACAAAAAAGAACAAATAGCAAATTTGCTCTTATTAATTTTGTGTATTATTACACAAGTATTCATTATTTTTATAAAGACATTTAGTAATAATGTTTATTAGAAATTGGTGATTAGAAGGCAAACTAATATTTATTTTTTTAAATTAAATATTCAATTAAACTCGATTAATTATAAAATTTTGCTGTAATGCGCAGAAGGGCTATTCTTAGTACTTGGAAATATATTTCCAAGCAGCCCACGAAAACTAGTTCACTTGCTTCATAGAAAAATTTTATGATTTACTATTTACGAAAGTAAAATGTAAGAAAAGCCAAGTATCACTACTTCTTGATATAAGGTAGTCCGAAGATGGTTGAACTTTAACCTCAAAACTGCAAGGCTAAGAGGCAGAGAAGCACTAATTCTGGTTTCAATGTTTAAGAAATTAATTTATATTATTTAATAAAATATGTAATATTATATATGTACCTTTCACAAATATCAATAGGCTATTATAAAATGGTAATGAAACATACAACAGTAAACCTTGAGATCAAGTTTAAATTCTAAAATTTGAGATGTTGACAAACTAAAATAATAAAATATAGTTAGTTTTTATTACTAATTAAAATTAAATACATTACTTGAATTTGATAAAACTCAACTATTTAATATTAATATTTTTAACCCTTTATTAAGATGTATCGACTATATATGACAATATCAGGAACAATATATGAAATGATGAGGAAAAATAGGACTCTAGTAATATTGATCCTATTGATAGTAAATACTTATTGGAATGCATTAAAATTGTTACATATTATGTCACTCAAAATATTTTTTTTTATTTTGATCAGTTTTACTCTTTAATATTAATAATGGCAATGGCAAAGTAACAAATAATTTGCTAAAATCAGGAATGCGTTTAAAAAATAGGAATGATAAAAAGCTTATTGCTAATAAAATCTTGGTACTTGAAAAAGTGGTATGTGATGTCACTTAAAATGAACTATTACATTTTATCATCAATATTATTAGATTACAATAACTAATGACTATTTGCCAATAATAAGAATAATTATAAAATTTTTAAAAAAAGTTAAAAAAAAAAATAATAATTAGTATTTGAAACTATTTAGTGAATTCCGTTTACTATTACCTCAACAAGATATATTCTATTTGTATTGTTTCCAGAACGCTAGTCATCCCTGACTTATGAAGGTAAAGAGTAGTTAATACGATATATATACATGTAAGACCGTCTACGTTATAAATCAAGGGCATTGGCTTACGGTGACTAGACGTTCTTGTTTAGTGCTTTTGCTTCTACCATACATAGTCATTACAAACAAAAAATATCTCAGAAAACAGGTCCCAGTAGCTAAGCTAATAAAACATACAAGACTACGCACTAAACGTAACTTCAAATCACACAAATGAGATTGTAACGTGATCCGTGAAAAATGGATCAATCCTAAGGCTAAATAGAAATATACTAGAAAGCTTGTATGTTCTATATATTTTGAATATTGTATTTTTTCAGATCAAAAATTTGCTATCATAAAATCGTTGCAATTTGTAGACATTTACCGACATTATTACTTACAATTTGGATACAGAAAATCGTTCATCCCAAGAAAAAAGCATAGTGAATTTTTAAATTAAACTACTATATAAAATAGAAAAAAGTGGGAATAATGTAGTTCCGAATGTCTAAAGCAAACATTTTTAAAGCACGACTTCACTAAGGTCATTGAAAGTTACTTACACATAACTAAAATTATACATAGATACTGTATGTATGCATATTATTATATAACTGCCTATTTATAATAAAATTAAGTAGTGGAATAATACTTCACAAAGTACTGTTATAAAAATCAAGTAAAAATTTTCATTAACTTTAATATATCAACTACTTGTGAAAGTGCAATACAATTACTATTCGTAAGTTATTTAAATCAGAAATTTGTATAACAACTTTAACCGCATTTAAATACAATTTTGGATAGTGCCAATCGATTTAGATCGAAATGTACTGTCTTTTATGACACACATATGTCAGATAAATTGAATTATTTGTAAACTTCTAATATTTCGTGACTATGTTGAATTCTGTCAGGCCAAATACAACATTTTCAATCAACTGTTTGTCAACGATCTCAAAAACAAATTTTCATACTTATTCTAGAAGCCATACAAGTTAAAGTAAAGCTAAATTAAGGTACGATATCATGTGAATTCTGATGTACAATTTAATATATTGAATTAATTTCATATTAATGTATTTTCTTTTTTAACCTGACCCTGAAAATATGTAGTATGAAAATATAAAAATAAATTAAATAAAGAGTTATCGAGTATCCAATATCAGTGATTCAAAACAACTTTTAATAAATTTGGATTTACCGGACAGCAAAATTCAAGGAAATTAAGACCAAGTGCAAATAATATTATCAGCAGTTTTTCATAAAATATGCGAATGAATACTACAAGCAAATATTCTGATTCTTTCTTTTTCTAAATATTAACTACTAATTAGAAGTTATGGAAATTCTTATTGATCATTAATCATATGTAGGTAAGTTACTCTAGTAATTATCAGTAGCTCTTGAAAATTTTCCGACAGTGAGCTTGGAATGTTTCAAGATTTGAAGTATGTCAATAATTGCATTATGTAAACACATGGATGTAAAATATAACCGGCGTAATGATTGAAAGATCTACAGCCATGTAAAATAAATTTCATTCGCTCGTCAGCTACCGAGCAGGTAAGACCTCCCGGTAAATGTTATCAGGTGTTCAAATTAAGTATTCATACAGCTCGTATTCAACTAGTATATAACTCGTGTTGATTCGACGTGATTATTTTCGTTTTTATTGTGACAATTTTAGTGAACAGAAAAGTGAAATATTAATCAAAATTTGTGCGTGTTGTAACAAAAGTTGTTCCCCATTATGGGGGAACACAATGAACCGTCTACCTCTGCAATAGTGGGGCAAGCGTTGGATGTTTTAAACAACTCAGACATCACAGAAACTAATAGTACTTCTGATAATCAATCCATGGAACAAGATGAACCTGCATGGCAAACTCCTTCATATTCAAAAAAACGAAGAATCAACGGTACTCTTAAAAATACCTATACTGCAATCAACACCCATCAAGACTAAAATAAATTGTAACAAAAAAAAAAAAAAAAAAAAAAAAACACCCATAACAGGTTTGAACCGCTAATAAACAATCCCACCCCTTCTACATCTCAACCACGCTCCTCAAAACCTCCTCCTATTTTCGTCTATGACGTCAATAACTTTAAATTAATGAAACAAGAAATTAACTCAGTTTTTCAACAAGATCAGTATTACACTAAGTGCCTGCCTGACGAGACTGTGAAAATTCAATGTCAGGATTCGGACACATTCAAATTAATGGCCAAATTACTCACAGCAGCCAAAGCCGAATACCACACTTACCAGTTGAAAGAGGATAGGGCGTTTCGAGTGGTAATAAGATTCCTGCATCATTCAACCACTACTGAAGAAATTACTACAGCACTCGCTAAACTCGGACACAAGGTCAGAAACATATTGAACCCGCGTAACAGAATTACAAACAAACCGCGCAACTTATTCTTTGTTGATCTGGAACCAAAAGCCAATAACAAAGAAATATACAAAATAAACAAGCTATTCAACTGCATAATTAAAATCGAACCGCCCAACGAGCGAAAACGTATAGTTCAGTGTGGACGTTGCCAATTGCTTGGCCATACTCGCAGTTTTTGCAACCGGTTATTTATCTGCCGCCGCTGCGCCTCGAACCATGCCACAAAAGATTGCCCTATTGAGAAGAACGCAGTACCTACTTGTGCCTTATGCTACAAGCAAGGTCATACAGCCAACTACAAAGGCTGCGAGCGTTATCAAGAACTATACGCCCGCAAATACGGAACCGATAATAACATTAATTCATCTATGCCAAACTGTGAATCAAATCCTTCACCTAGAATTTTACGACCCGGCTTATCAACCAATTCAAGCAAAGTCACTTCGGACCGCAGCTACAGTGACGTAATTAAAAACAATGTAAACAAACCGGTTTATGCGGCACACTTAAGTTCTTCGCAGGTAGCTAAACAACTAGTGTCATCGGGCATTAACAGTGATGGCCAAATCGAAAACATCTTGACACAATTTCTAGCAGAATTTAAAAACTTGTTCCAACAACTTATGAACCAAAATAGCGTGATTCTAAACATGCTATCTTCTCTTGCTAACATCCGCAAATAATGGCTAAGTTTCTAAGGATCGCACTATGGAACGCCAATGGGCTTATTTCACATAAAAATGAGCTAACTATTTTTCTGTCTCTTAACAAAATTGACATTCTACTAGTAAGCGAGACTCATCTAACCAAATTCAGTTCATCTAACCAATTTACAGCGTTTATCACTCGCCACATCCGGATGGAACGGCTCATGGAGGAACGGCTATTATCGTCAAATCAAGCATTTCACATTATGAGATGAACCATTTCAACACAAATTATATTCAATCTACATCGGTCAAAGTAAAAGCTTTTCCCTACGACCTCACATTCACAGCTGTCTACTGTCCGCCAAGACACAACATAAAGAGAGAACACTTTCAAGAATTTTTCGATACGTTAGGTACAAGATTCCTAGCAGGTGGTGACTTCAACAGCAAGCATCCAAACTGGGGATCACGACTTGTTAATCCGAAAGGAAAAGAGCTGAATTATGTTATTCAACAAAATAACTACGCCTCGCACTCCACTGGTACAGCAACATACTGGCCCTCAGACCCGGCTAAGATTCCGGACCTACTTGACTGTATTTCAGTCACTTTTCTGTACCATTTTACAGCGTTTATCACTCGCCACATCCGGATGGAACGGCTCATGGAGGAACGGCTATTATCGTCAAATCAAGCATTTCACATTATGAGATGAACCATTTCAACACAAATTATATTCAATCTACATCGGTCAAAGTAAAAGCTTTTCCCTACGACCTCACATTCACAGCTGTCTACTGTCCGCCAAGACACAACATAAAGAGAGAACACTTTCAAGAATTTTTCGATACGTTAGAAGATTCCTAGCAGGTGGTGACTTCAACAGCAAGCATCCAAACTGGGGATCACGACTTGTTAATCCGAAAGGAAAAGAGCTGAATTATGTTATTCAACAAAATAACTACGCCTCGCACTCCACTGGTACACCAACATACTGGCCCTCAGACCCGGCTAAGATTCCGGACCTACTTGACTTCTTTATTTCTAGTGGAATTGACTACAAATGCATAGAAGTCCAACCCAATTATGATTTGACATCCGACCATTCAACTATCATTGCTTCCCTAAGTTCCTCGGTTATGCCCATCTCCTCAAATCCTAAGCTTCACAATTCTAGGACCAATTGGGACAGATATAGAGATACAATCAAACACCAAATTAATTTGAAAATTCCCCTTAAATGTACAAATGATGTTGACAGCGCGTTGGAAAACTTCAAACAACTTCTGCTAAACACAGTTAGAATCTGCACTCCACAGAATCCAAGTGTCAGTAAATGTCCAACCGTAACGCTAGAAATAAAGAAGCTAATAGCCAGAAAACGCAAGATTAGGAAAATATGGCAGAGAACTCACGCACCACAAGATAAATCAGCTTTGAACCAAATCAGTAATTCTATTAGAATCAAAATTAAAGAAATGTTCAACAACAATTTCAATAACTATGTATTGAGCCTAAACAGATTTGACAACTCCTTGTGGAAACCTATACGCAACAAAAAACGTCCTCCAAGAAAAAACCCTCCTATTCGGTCTGAAACTCATGATAACTGGGCTAGAAGTGATGCTGAGAAAGGTAACCTTTTTGCCAATCACTTATCCACAGTTTTTACTCCAAATGTCATGGATTCTAATTACGACAATTTGTCTCCTGAGAGCTCAGTATTAAGCCAGCCTAGCAACTTTCGCTTCTTCACAGTGAAAAGAATCCACAAGGAGATCCATCGACTGAAAAACAACAAATCTGTCGGAATCGACTTAATATCAACTACAATGCTCAAACAACTTCCGAGAGTTGGATATGTTTTCATTACTCATGTATTCAATGCAATACTGAGACTAAATTACTGGCCAACTTCTTTCAAATTGGCTTCCATTATAATGGTACCAAAAGTTGGAAAAGACCCTAACATTGTTAGTTCATACAGGCCAATAAGCCTACTGCCAATAATTTCAAAAGTATTTGAAAAGTTACTACTAGAAAACATTGCCAAAGAGTCAAATATAGTTCCGGATCATCAATTTGGCTTCCGTAAACAACACTCCACTATACAGCAGTGTCATCGTATAGTCGATACTGTCAACAAAGCTTTCGAAGCCAAGAAGTACTGTTCCGCCGTGTTCCTTGATGTAAGCCAGGCGTTTGACAAGGTCTGGCACTTTGGTCTTCTACATAAAATCAGAAATCTTTTACCATCATACACAAAATTCTTCGAATCTTACTTATGTTCAAGAAAGTTTCAAGTAAAAATCGGCCAAGAAACAACTGAGCCCAAACTGGTAAACGCAGGTGTTCCTCAAGGCAGTGTCTTAGGTCCATTTCTTCATCTATTATACACAAGTGATTTTCCAGAATACGGTGATTCTACTTGTTGTACTTTTGCCGATGATATCGCAATCTTAACCACTGATCTCGATCCTAAAGTAGCCTCGCAGAAACTGCAATGTCATCTTAACAAAATCGTGACCTGGTCCAAAAATGGAAAATAAAAATCAACGAGGCCAAATCGAAGCATATTACCTTTTCGCTGAGAAGAGATACCTGCCCTCAAGTTTCCTTCAACCAATGTACAATACCACAAACCGATGTAGTCAAATACCTGGGCATGCACTTGGATTCCAGACTAACCTGGAAGCAACACATCAAAGCCAAAATTCAACAAATCAAGTTCAAAGCCCATGAAATCAACTGGCTTATAGGAAGAAACTCGAAGCTCTCGCTGTATAATAAAGTACTACTATACAAATGCATTATTAAACCCGTTTGGACTTACGGCATCGAGTTATGGGGATGCGCAAGCAAATCCAATATAGTAATGATGCAAAGATGTCAAAACAAAATACTAAGAAATATAGTCAACGCACCGTGGTACATAACTAACCATGCTATTCATAAAGATTTAGATATTCCATACGTCACAGATGTCATCAAGGACAGAAGCTCGATCTACCTCTCAAAAATTGAGTGTCACTACAACCAGCTCATTGCTTCTTTAATCGGCTCTTCATCACTAAGAAGATTGAAAAGATGTTGGCCAAGCGACCTTATATGAAACACTAGGCTTCACTCATTGGAGTGAACTCTAGTTAATTATTATTATTATTATTATTTATTTATTTATTTATTTATTTATTTATTATTATTATTATTTTTTCTTTAATATAATTATAAATATTATTTTTTTATTTATTTTTTTTTTTATTCATTATTATTATTGTTGTTATTATTTTTATTATATTTTTTTTCTCTTTCTCCTTTGTGTCACAATAGCTTATAAGATAAATTGTATCTTGATTGCTATAAATAAATAAATAAATAAAAAAAAAAAAAAAAAAAAAAAAAAAAATAAAAAAAAAAAAAAAATGTAAAATAAATTTAAAAAAAAAAACATAATGAGCTCATTGTAGAAAAGTTGTTTCTAATTGTGTATTTAGTATTCAATGAAAGAAAAAGATCAATTTTTATAATTACAAATATATATATATATATATATATATAAATATATATATATATATATATATAACAGAAAATTTTAATAAGCTTTGTAGAGTAAGTTTGGGTGCTTATTGATGCGGATTTTAAACTTATTCAGAAAAGTATACAAATATGTTATATTTAACTCATTCATAATTCAATAATTCACCAGTTGACTGTGACGCTCACATCAAATTGAATAAATAATTGTTTATTTTTTGGAATGCCAGGTCCAACGGTTTTTGAGGTGTAATAAACAAAAGGTACAAATAGTGGCACTTTGCGGTAAAAAATAATGATTAAACATTTTTTTTGTTATTCAAGATTAAATTTATTTTTGTTATACAAGACTTTAATATGTCTTATTTAAAAAATTGATATGTGCAAAAAAAGAAAAAATACAAAAAAATACAATAATTTGAACATAAAATGAAAAAATTAAGATAAATATAAAATAAAAACAGTAATACAAAAATAATAATATAAAAGAACTAAGACGTGATGATGTATGACGCGTAAATCATTAAACATGTACATCAAATTGCAAAATATTTTATAGAGATTTGTTTTCATTAAGTACAAATTTTGTGTACATTTTTATAAACTCCCTATCAATATTTATAATGTTTAATCGGTAGGCAACGATGGGGCGCTTACGCGCTTTTCCATTTTGGCTATAATACAGCTAGGACTTTAAAAATTAAATTAATCAAACATTACCCGGAACAAATGAGTTACGAAAAGTTTCAAATATTTGCCTTGGTGCATTATTTCAAAATTTCAATTTAAATTACGAATGGTCACTGTTTTATACGCCTCAAAGCACAAAATTTTGCCAGATCTTCATGACGAATATATTCGTCAATCACAGTTAACAGGTTGAGTATCACTAGTTGACGTAAATTATAATTTTAATGCCTCACAATGTTAGGCAGCCCATATAGTAGTTAGTACATGCATTGTATCGACCTCCACCGGCTGTTCAAAATTTCCAACTTGTTAATAACTCAAAACGGTTTAAAATGTAAGAAGCGTTCACTAACAAACTTCGTCGTAACTGTGTTAGCATACATAACCTCTGTCAATATATCAATATATGCAGTATCCCGTTTGAATAGCCAATATAAAATTACGTCAGCTCATAATATTCCGAACACACACTGGCACGTTTTCCACGGAGGAAAGTTTAAGCCCCGTTATAGAGTTCAGGGGGCTCAGTACTAATCGTCGGGGATCAACTAGACCGCCGCATAGGCAACCTGAATATTTCATTAAAGTTTAGAGATTAGTCCAGCACTTCCGAAACTTACGTGCACACTGCGCCGGTATCGTTATTCAATTAAGGCAACACACTATTCTGGTCGTGAGCATAAATAGATTGATTTCTGTAGTGTAATTTAGGATAATTAGTAGCGTTTATGTGATGTTCCTGAATGGTAAACACGTGTTTCATTTTTTATTTGTCTTTGGAGATTTTAATAATATTAATAGATTATTGAATAATATAATATCTAACAAAAATTTGAAGATCAAAAGTTAACATTTCTAGTATAATTCAACTTACAGTGGGGTAAGTTATAGTAATCGCAAAAAATCGAAAATAATTTTTTTTGCGTATCTTTATGTTTCAAAGGCTTCTAAACATTTTGGCATACCTTAGAAAAAATGAATGTATATGTGTGTGTGTGTATGTATGCATTTATGTGTGTACGTACATATGTGCGGATACAATTTTTCGTCGACGACTTCAAGAACATGGATCAACCGATTTGAATAATTTAAAAAAACATTCGATTCCCATTGATAAAGAGACGTGCTGATTAGTTATTTTCCAACGCAGGTTCAGCTGTTTTGAAGATACATGGCAAAAAGTGCCTAAAATGGTAATTCAGCTTTTGAGAAAAAAAACGTCCGATTTGAATTATTCAAAAAATATTTCACTTTATTGAAAAATGAAAAACCAATAAAATTTTTGGTAAGGCAGGTCTATAGGTTTCGGTAATCCAACGCAAAAAGTTGAACAAAACGAAATTTGGGAGTCAAAAATAATCACTAGATACATTCGCATCAAATTATTAGATATTTTATAAAGATTTTCTTAATAAATACCCATTTTTTTTCATTTCTATGGGTTGCGTTCCATGATTTATGATGTTTAACGGTTAGACTGCGTTGCGACGCTTACGCGCTCCTACATTTCGCTTTCAAAATAGCTAGGCATAGCGATTGCTTTGACAAAAAAAATCAATATTTGAAAATAAAAATATAAAAAAAAATTAATTAAAAAAAGTTAATTTTTTTCAAAATTTTCAAAATACTCAAAAATATAATTTTAATTAAGTTTCCAAAATATTTAACGCACTTGAAAGATTTGAATTACGATGCGGGAATTTCCAGCAATTCACTTTAAGGCACGATGTCATGCACCACTAGTTTTTTAATATTTTTACAATAATTTTTACAGAATTCATTCTTAACGACGTCGCGTTTCAGAAGACTAACCAACGGTAGACCTATCTAAATTATATTTTAAGGTATCATTATAAATTAAAATGTGTTGATAAATTAAAAATGTCTACTTTTAATAAACTAAAAGTAACAATAAATATTAGAATTACCAATAACTCATAGTGTCGTCCATGGACGACACTCGTATCGAAAGGGCTAATAGAAGTTACTTCATACTGTTTTAACTTATAAGGAACGATTATGTAAATATATTATTAATAGACTTATAAAACTGAATATAAGCAACATTAAAGACCTCTTATGTTCGATATCTAAAATATTTATAATAATTAGATCAAAATTTTTACTAGCACAAAGTATTCCTAAAACTTCCGAAAACTATAGCAGAATATTCTCATTTATAATAATAAATGTATATCTACTACATTTTTCCTAATACATATGGTATAATAATATGCCAATATATTTGTTTTAAAATATAAAGTTTTCCATATATAAATATATTATTAGTAACAAAATAGTTCTTTATAACTAATTATTTAAACAAATAATATTTTAATTAAGCTTGAACCATAAGCTCAAACATAACAGATACATGTATAAATCATCAAATAAGAAGACAATATGAACTAATAAATTGTTTAAAGTTGCATTAATTT
Source organism: Ctenocephalides felis (assembly GCF_003426905.1). Lineage (NCBI taxonomy): Eukaryota > Metazoa > Arthropoda > Insecta > Siphonaptera > Pulicidae > Ctenocephalides > Ctenocephalides felis. The sequence continues at coordinate 23,271,922 of NW_020537324.1, forward strand.
CCAGTAGTTTCAAAACGTAGGATACATAGGTTGCACTATATCAATTGAATTTAAGTACATTTCATTATATAATTCGTATTACTTACTTAAACTTTAACTTACCTACTTAAACTTTACTCTGAGCTTAATAAATTAAGTAGACGATAAATATCTCATCAGGCATATAATTTAAAACAAAGTTTTGTAGCACGCTATTTAGAATTGGATGAATATAAAGCTTTTCACTTTCAACTTCCCAGACTTTGTACGATAATCCATCGATAAATAGTCTACAAAGTTTGACAAAATGTATTACTTAAGATCTATCACACTTTCCATTTAAAGAAAAATGAGACTCGGTAAATTCCATTAAGCTTCTGAATATTTTAATTGTGTTCTTAGGATCACTTTATAAAATAAAAATCTATTTTGATTTTTCGATATTTACATACCGCGCAAAAAACTTTCTCCAATAAAAAATCGACAGTCTAAGATACATGGAATGAATTGAATTCTAAAAATGATTTCATTTGAGTAATTTGACTTGCAAATCGTATTATAAATTTTGATCCCAAAGTAGATCTATTATCCGAAATTATATAATACAGCTAATAAATTAATTTATAACATAAATTTTGTACAGATTCATGAGGAAACTTTATCAAAAGGTTATATGTTAGCAAAATTAATAGTAGGTACTACCTTCCACCTCTTAAAAGCTTAATTAATAATCTCATTGAAACTATAATACGCGATCATCTGCATACAATAAGCTATTATTAATTCCAGATACAAAAGCTCGGATTTTAAACTTGAAAGCTTCGAAAGCTTTATAAAAGTTTAGATAGGTTTAATCTCCATAACATAATTCTATAATCTGGGGATCTTTCAATAATCAGCATCGAGTATTGATGATAGCCTACAGATGAATAGAAAATATTAAGATAATTATTCTATATATAAATTAGACTATATCTTGTATAATTTTTGTTATATATTAAATTATATTTCTAGTTTTGCAATTCATTACATCTATATCGGAACTAATGAGCATATTCGATTTGCCGCATTGCTACATTTCAGTTATATCTCAATCGTACGTGTGGCATGGGGCCAATTCATATAATATATATATATATATATATATATATATATATATATATATATATATATTTCAGCCCAGCTATTATATAGAAAATGATTGTCATCATAAATCAAATTATAAATACTCATGCTGAAAAATGAAATTACATTTATTACAATTTGCGCAAAAATTAGACTGATTGATATTGCATGAAATTTTTCAGTTATAATTATTGATATGTATATTTAAACGATTTGATTAATATTTCATGAAGTGCAATTGAGCAGTAGTGACTTCAGTATGCGTACATAAAATTCTATTTTATGTTTATGTATGGTACGAATTATATGTTATTTTTTATTGCAAAAAATATAATAGGGAATTTATGTGCTGAATATTGGAATCCTGATCTCATATCATCAATATTTGCTCCATTTTGGAAAAATCTGAGGTCTTTTTAGTTATTTTAAATCGTTTTAGAATGTCACAATGACGTAACGAATAAATAATTAAAAATTTTGTCATAATTTAACAAGCAATACTAAGAATTAAAGAAAATACTAACTAATTAATGATTTCGATTACAAGGAGTTGGAAAATATAGAAAAGTTGAAATAACTTATAAAATCTTGGTCAAATGCAATAGAGTGGAATCGAAGCTCGATCTTCTGAATACCTAGGAATAAAATCTGGTATTTTATTGTTTTATTTTATTTTATATTATTTATATACAGGATGTTCCAAATCTTGACGTCAAATAGGAATGAAGTGATAGTTTTTTTTTTTTTTTTTTTTTTTTTTTTTTTTTTTTTTTATAACTCGTTTTATTTAGCAATCAGAAATACATTAAGATTCCTATGAGCTAAAATGACAATGTAAGAGCGATGCCTAAGAAGAGCTCCAATGAGATCTTCTCAGTTTAACAATTTCTATAATAATATTATATTAGACCTAATCTAAGACTACGTCTAACGGCCATTGTCGTTTCAATCTTCTTATACCATAAGGTTTAGTAATTTCTACTATAGAGGGGTTCGATAGTTTTTTTGAGAACAGTTAATGTCCTGTCAAAAATTAAAAAAAAAAATAATCGGACGTTGTTCGGAAATTGGGCTTTGGTAAAATTGTGACAATTTTCAGTTATTGTGTTTTGATAATTATGTTCCTCTAAACATTGGTTCCATAACCCTGAATAACATTTCTATAACCACAGTTAAAAAAATTACCACAAATAAATAATTTCATTGTTCAGTAATAAATATGTCGACTATAAGAGACTTAAAAAAATGTACTATAGTATGTTGGATTATATATACTTAACTGAAAAAAAAATAAGCATATTTAAAGCGGATTGCAATCCGTTTCCATACTACGAATCAAAATTAAAATTTATTTTTTTGAATTTTTCTTTCTTGTATCGCAGAGCAAAAAAATCACAGATTCCGAAAGAATTTTTAAACTTTTGAAAAAGTGACTTGCGGACACGCAAAAAATTGGCAACCTCTCTGAAAAAATAAATTTTTTGAAAAAAAAAAATTGTTTTAAATTTAAGTAAGCGAGCAAAAAAATTGGACATTTTCAACATTGTCAATTTTTTTAAATTGGCAAATTTGGGATGGGTAAAACTTTTCCAAAAATTAATTGCACCATTCGACAGCAAAAAAATCACTGATAACGATAGTGAAAAGAAATTTAATTTTTTTGCATTTTTAGAGGGGTCGGTGCTGACTATACGTATAGTTAGCACCGAATTTGGTCCCACCCATTTATCTCGAGAATGGAAAGAGCAAAAAAAAAATTAGTTTACACCAATCGACAGCAAAAAAAATCGTCAAAAAATCAGATCATATAAGTTTTGCCAATTTTCACCATCGCGGTGCCAAGTATTATACTCACGTCTTATATAATCATCATCGTCCTATCAATAAGCTCATAAACTTTGTCTATAAAAGTCAAAAAATGAAGGTTACAGTATTTATCAAAATATATTTGAAAATATTTGATATTCTTCGATTATTTTATTACGGTACGAGAAGTTCTAGCAATTTGCTTTAAGGCATATGCCATACACCACTAGTTTATCACTGTATTGGATACATTGTATGAACTCTACTTTTTTATGTTTGCTTTGTAATGTTAGTATGTGTAATTAGAAAGTTGAATATTATTAGTATATCCAAATAAAAGGACTTGCAAAAAATATACGTAGCACATTGACGACACATTGGAAGATTTTTGATATTCCTGGATTAGCGGTTATTACCAATCCCTATTTAGAATTAGGTGTGTATTAAAGTTACAATTTCTTTCTACAGTCTCTATTTCCCCTAAATGTAATAATAACTCCATTACCATGTATACTAACATACTAACATACTCCACAAATCGTGTTTCCGAAGTCGCGCGCCCCGTACAAATCAATGCGTATATAAATAATGTATGATTTATGATGGGAATACATTTCAAAACCGCCAACTTTTATTGTGTTCCAATAAAGCTGTGAGTTATTTTAACTTTTATTGCTTCCCGAGCTATATTTACACTGTACGCGGTTATCGTGATTACTTTTCAGTCTGTGTGCGATGTTTTTATTAGCAAAATGCATTAGAACAAAAATATTATTATCGGAAGCCTATCATTATAGCTCATCGAAGGTGAAATATGTTATTACTGAACATGGTAAAACACATTTGAATATTAAATTCCAATGCCCAAATATTCAAATAATTTGTCAACTTTTTGTTTCATTACTTCATTTAATTTTATAGTGATTTGTATGATGGACTGAATTTTATACATGCATGACAAGAGAAATGTTTTGAATACCATACATAAGACGATCTCTACAATTATGAATCAGAAATTAATTCGACTGATGTTAATATTTTTAATGTCAAACCAATCAAACCTTATACTTGAAGCACAATCAATTCTATAATAGGTGTAAGTGGCATTTTGATTTGCGGCAAGTTAAATAAACTTTATGATATATTTATATAATCGATTTAATTAACTATAACTTGATATTGATTTTATAGGATCATCTATTTATGTGTCTATATACTGATCTACTTGCCTACCGATCTACAAATTTACTTCACCTGTCTATCTGCCAACTTGCCTACTTGCCAATTTTTTTTACGTTCCTACCTGTTCTTCTATTTACTTGTCTATGTATCCAATTATTTCCCTGTCTACTTGCTCCCATGTCTACCTGTCTACGCATTTACCTGTCTTCCTGTCTACCTGCTGGCTTGTTCACGCGTATGCGTCTGTCTGTTCATTATTTTACTAGGTTATCTGTCTTCTCTTTTAGTTCATTACCTATTTACCACAATAGCTGAATGTCCTACCTATCCACCTGTCTACCCTTACATCTACCAACCAGCTTATTTGGCTACTTTTCTTCAATTCTACTATTCTACTTGTTTTTTATCAGTATATTTATCTAACTAGCTACCTATTTACCAATAATTTTACTGGTATAGGAATCAATAATAAAGATTCGAAATCATTATATATTTGACCAAGGAATCTCAATTTCTTTCTGCACTTTTTAGACTTGCTTTTGCAAAACTGTAATTTTTCACTACAACACAAGTAAAATATTTTTTCTCAAAATCTGTCTTTTCAGAAAGTTCGGAATCCTTCGAAACGTAAAGATATGCAAATTTGTCATTTTTTATGTTATTCCAAATACTAAAAGTTATCATACAGGCAGGAAAAAAATGTATGTAAAAATAACCAGAAAGAATAAATATTAGAGAACTAGAATTAAATGAATTGAAGTAGTAGAAGAAGTAAAAAGAGTTTAGAAGATGAAAGTAACGAAGAATGAAGATAAAAAGTATAAAGAAGAATAGGATTTATATGAAGAAAAGAGTATGAGTAAAGAGTATGAGAGTAAGAGTAAAGAAGTAATATTTTAGCTAGCTAAATGCTCGAGTAAGCGAGGCCAAAAAAATATGTATTTGGAGTTCATACATTTGTGGGGAATCAAACAGGCTAGACATGGTGGAAAAACAATATAACTTGTCATTTTCATTTATCATAATTTTTTTTTATATTTTCATCCAATTTTTTATATATTTATATTTATATCTTTTTCCCACACATTTATAAATTTTATCAAATCATAACTCCAACTTCATAAAAAAAATCTACTTCATTTATCGACTTTTTGGTTAGTGTATTAAAATACTTTGATTCTAAAAACTGCTGTGAGTTTATATTGGACAGCGGTGACCGGATATAAAGTGTTTCGTTCCACAGAATATATGAGCCTGGTCAGAATAATAAGTACCACGGGCAACTTGGATGGATTAGGAATAGTTTCTGACTGAAAAAAGAACGAAATAACTGGAATTGAGAAGATTGTGTGTTTTAACAGATATCTTAGGGAATTGATACTTTATAGATATATTATGTTATAAATAATATTGTATAATTTAAGCATTACCGCTTACAACAAGCCTTCTCGCTTAATACAACTTAATGTTAAGATTAATGGGAACAAATTACGTTCATCAACTTTCAATTCTTTAATAATTTTGTCTTGATTATCTTCATATTCCGTAATTCATATAACCTTTATATCATTTTGATACACACGCGCGCTAATGACCGTTACATTCAAATATTACTACCAACTCACCTATTATAATAATATTAAAGGTTGCCCTCGAAAATGAGCTTCATTTTAAATTTCTCAGAATTAGTTGAGAGTTATTATAAAATTTCATTTTCAGTATATAATATATTTAGATTAAATATTTCTTCTTTATGATTTTTTTCTTCTTTGAGATTTTTTTCTTCTTCATCGTGTATTTTTCTTCTTCAATGTGAATTTTCATCTTGACGTCTATAATAATATGTTTATCGTCATTTACTTGAACATAAACATTAATACAGAAAAGCACCTCTAATTTAATATAAAATTTTCTCACTAGAATCAAGGTCATGAAAATTGGCTGTTTGCATATTTACTATTATATTATGTTTTATACTTTTATTTAATTATTTCAATCATAAAAATATTTGTAGTTTAAACCACAACATCGTCCAGTATTGATTTGACATGAACTTCATTCAAAGCTTTTCGAATATATTTCAACAACAATAATATTAAAAGTATGTAATTCATTAATATCAATACATAATGTTCAACAGAGTTAACTATCATTCGACTAAATTGTATACAGAATTTTCACAAAAACTCACTAAAATCTAATGAATGTTTATGCTGTCTACCTAAAAAGATTTATAAAATGTGGAAGAATGAATAGAATTGATGAGTTAGTGAATTATAAAATATAATTTAAATAAACCTACTAGTTTTATACAACAAATTTGCATTTGCAAGAATATTGAATTTCAAATAAATAAATGTAGATAATTTTCTAACTTTATTAAAAAAGACCTTGCACTTTTTTGCATTGAGGCGCAGAGAATGTGGTAAACTTTTTAACGAGCCCCATAGGATGTTAAGGCTCTCTTTTTATAATCGTTATTTTTCTGTGCTTTTAAAAGTAGGTAACTTGAAATTGTAGTTTTTTACAGAATAAAAGTGATAAAGTTTTTAATTTATGCTATTATGTTTTTAATTTTAATATTGCTCTCCATGCTATGCTATTATTTACAGTGCTATTTTTTAATGCTGTAGAAACATTTATGAAACGATTTAAAAAAATCAAGGTTTCAAAATTTAAAAAACACAAAATAAAGTCTATATTTTGTATCATTTATTTATTGATCTCAAAAACAAATTGCATTGCAATTAAATATTTAGCACTTTTTGAATCTTCGAAACGGCTTGACATGCTTTTACCTAAAACAAATTAGCATCTCTCCGTTTGAATACGAATCGAATGTTTTTAGAACCATTCGAAGCGGTTGATTCGTGTCTCGAAAACGTCGATAAAAATTCGAACTTGTAAACACATACATCCATTTATTTTTAAGTATGTCAAAATGTTCAGTAACCTTTCAAATGTAAAAATATGAATAAAAAATCATTTTTATATTTTTTGTGTTTGCTATAATACACCCTATGGAAAGTTAATTATATATAAACGGTAAAATATTTTTTTGCAGCCAGTCTGCAAACAGTACCATAAACTGTAACTAGTTATATGCAAACTTTATCTTATGAACTCTCTAAAGTGCAATAAAATCTCGTCTGTAGAAATTGCAGAGATCAGCTCTGTCATTCTGCAATGACTGTAATAGGCGAGGAAAAATATTTTAATATTTTGCACCGTAATTTCATTACTACATATTGGTGAGTTTTTCCATCCATACTATTTTAAATAACACAGCCGTATGTTCGAACGTTTAATTAATATTTATTACAAAAGGCAATAAATCACACTAATTACTTGCAGTATAATGTTTGCTTTTGATATTCAGTGAATATAGTAGTAATTCATTGATGACATTCACGGATATTTCTATAGGTTTTCCGAATTCATGAGTGCATATATCATATATTACTGGGTTGCGTTATTACAAATAATGCTTACACCGTGTGTATCTTTAATTAAACATGTGATACAAATATAATCGTACTTGAATCGACATATTATATACAGTAGCCTTTACATAAATATATGCATATAGTTATATACAATTTTACATATATAAATGCGAGCTAAATTGTATTGAATGGCCAATGGCCTATAATCCTTCTCGCGCCATTCTATATTTGTACAAAATGTTAGTTTATTGTATTTTATATAAACCGCAATAGATAAAATTAAAATGAAAAGAAAAAAATGTATACAACGATTATATGAGTTATTAACTTCCCAAAAATAAAAGAGTTTTTGCTACAAAATCTGATTTTCTAAGCTTACTATTTATTGATGTAGCAAGTCATTCTGAATTGTTTAGTTTGTGCGGATTAGTTTTATTATTAGATATCTGCCGGGTCATTTTTTTGTAATTGAAGATAAATAAAAACAGGCGTTTTTAGTAAAACTTAATATATGGCTATAGATTGCCTCATAGACATGGTTTTAATATTCATATGCAAGAATCTCATTTTCAGTGCTTTAGAAATTTACTAAAACCTTGCACAGTTTAAAGTTGAGAGTCAAAACAAACTCCCAGAAATATTATAGACTTATCAGAAAGAATAATCAAATATAACTATAATTAATTAAAGTTTAGAAATTAGGCTTTACTAATTATAATGTTCACCATCTTGTGCTGAGAGACCTTATAAAGTACAATAAATTTTTATGAGAAAATTGATTCGAACGATTTCTAAAAGTGAAATAATATCTTTATTCACACATTCGACACATATATTAGAAGAACTCTACATATTTATAAGAAACTTCTAAACGCAATTAACCTAATTCAAATGCTGTCAAAATACTGTTACGTTACTTTTATTACCCGTATTATTGAATATTTATAACAGCAGCAAAAGAAAGTTAATGGAAAGAATTCTGTATAAAAGCGTTCGGAATTAATACACGTTTGAATTATTTAACGTAATTATTTCGGCGCAAATTATAGTTACATTAACGCCAGCATAGTAATAGTTGTATCGCAATTACATTTTCTCATAGCTTTTGTACCGACACATAATTATACAGAATTGATGTTCGAAATATAACGGTAAATGTCACATTAAAAATATAGTAATTATTGTGCATTTAGATAGATAAATTGAGCAATTTATTATAGTAGATATTTTAAATTTATGTTCCATTTGGAAAAACAGTTTCGTTTTATTGGTAATACTTAAAGAATGCATTATCGGTATACTGTTATAAGTGTCAAAATATCTTCTCGATCCTAAAGTTTTTTTTTTTTTTGAACAGCGATCGGAACTTATTGGTTCTATGAGCTGTTGTGATTAATATCTTACAAACTACGTTTGTTTTATTCCAGATGGCAACCCAAACAGTTGTCACATCTCTGTATGATAAATTTTTATTACAATCTCTGCATTAGGAAAGTATGATGCAACAATACCGGGTGAAGGCTATTTTCACTTGGAAACATATTGCTCTTTATATTTCCAAGTGAAAATCGTTGTCACCTTTGCCTGACAACAGGCTACTCGAAGTGGGTATCGAACCCAGGACCTCTGAAACAAGTTCCGTCGCTCTTAACGCTAATCCTAAAGTAACTAAATAATTTTAACAAAAATCATAACAATTGCTTAATAACGTAATAGACTAAAAACTTGAGAAATGAGATAGAATAAATTTCACCAAACCATATTGGGTATTCTATTTTAATTCCTAATGAATTATCTAAATATATTCTCTCGGTAAATTAATTATTTGTAATAGGTTCATGCATGTTACTATCCTATGTAATATAACGTTTGTGAGCACAAATCGTTATAAACTTCTGACGAGCGTGCATCTGACAGTTATCCAAAGTTTATATATGCACATGTGGATATCTGCTGTCGTCTGTAATTTCCACAATACAATCCTGTTCAACGGATCATTGCCGACCATTTTCAGGAGAATTTAGACGCTAGAATTATTTGGACAGAGAAACATAAATTAAGTTACTAGTCATGTGAGAATTAGCTACATCTTATACCGATAAAGTGAGAAATCCATTAGGTTCTAGTTATTATTGAAATCAATGTTGAAGCTAAACAGAAACTATTTATGCTTTTTATAAACGCCTTTGAGATCATTTTAATAGAGTTTATGCAGCTATTAAGAATATTTTTTTATATAAAAATATTTGTTACTAATCATGACATATTATATAAGACTCATCTCAAAATATTTTTTTGATAATCAAATCATTAATACTGGTATTTTTCTATTACAGACGATTTTTAGGATCATTTCAGCGTGAAGAATTATATAGATACAAAAACAATTAAAACAGAAACAGACAAAACAGCAAATAACTAAATTATTACAATGATTCAATATGAATTAAATGAATTATATTTCTCAAATAACTACGATTCTGTCTTCAAAAGAAAAAAAACGAGACAGTTTTAAATAAATGTTAAAGCTTGGAGGTCACAATTTATACATAAAATAACGGTCTAAAAAGTTCTTCAAATTGATCGTCAATAATTACTTACCAGGATTTTTTAGATTAAATAATCATTACATAAATGAAGATGTTTCAAGTTATGAGTATTGTTATACAGAATTATGAGTTACTTACGTTATTAATGATTAGGAAACAGACTAACAAAATTCTATTGTATTCGAATTCAATTTAGAGCTCTATTTCAGATATATTTTTACAACATTCCGGTGATGAACTCGATTAGATTTAGGAACAAATTTTATAAATTCATGGGCAGTATATATCAAAAACAAAGTTTAATAAAGTTCTTCATCATATGAATAACATTATTTGATGAACAATTTTGTAATTTTTAGTTTTTAAGATAACTATCAGGAGGCCTGACAATCTTTAGTGATGTAATTATATTTCTACATTCTTGCAATCAGTATTTTGA
>NW_020537324.1:23283447-23297853 GCF_003426905.1 Ctenocephalides felis
TTATCGCATAAAAACCATACATTGATCAATTATTTTTTACATATAAATGCTGATCTAAAGTAGATAATGATAAAGTGCAATACCCCAAATAACCTTCTGTACTGATTACCATTAATTGTATACATTATATATTGAAATATATCTTTTTTGAGAATTTTGATTAAATTATTCTAAGACTTTGATTTATATCATCATCAGTATGAATTTTAAAACCAAATGCAGATACTATATAACACAATTTAAATTACTTATTTTAACTACTAACCAACCAACTTTAAGTTAATCACAACGTGACAATATAAGGGTACAAAATATCAAGCATTTGCAATAACATCAATTAATATTTATACGCATAATATATACCTTTCATTGAAAGAGATGTGTGTATATTTATTTTCCTATATGCGTAAACAAATTCAATTAGGGAAGTTAATAAACAATTCGAATTACTTTGGGTCGTTACGCTCCACCGTCATTAACGAAATGTGGCAATATTTATTAAAGATCTTATATCAATATCAACGCTTTGTCACAACGTTGTGAACATGATGGATGGCTGTCATTTTTTCATCATGAAATATGAAATTGGGTCATAGTAACATTTTAAAAATGTGTAATGATAATTATTATTAATGCTCTCGAACAACTGCATTAGGCTTACGGAATCGAATATAATGTTTGACTATTCAATAAGTTAAAAGCATGTTGTGGTGTTGACTGTAAAACAATTTTAGCTTATGTTATAATAAATTTTTTATTTCCATGTAATATACATAAATACAGAAATAAATATGTCACTAATATAATAGATAATATATTTTGCAATTATAAGTGCATCATAAAACGTTCTATTCTGATTCCACTCACAATACAATTTCCAAATGCATAGAGCTGAAAAAATTATACAACTCTGGGACTTTTAGAAATAGATGAAAATAAATATATATTCTTTTGACTTGACACTGACAGAAATGCCATAGAAAATCTCTCATGAAGAAAGTAGTCGTAGTTTCTGAACTGGAAATGTCATATCACACAATTTAGTATCACACAAAGGAAAAGGTTTAAGTTCTACAGTTCACGAAATAAATGCGATACCTTATTATATTAGAGAGAAATATATTTCGTTGTATTCGATATGCAGCAAGAATTTGATGCAACTAAGTCATCTTTTCATTGCAAATTATATGTCTGATTTTATTAATTTCTGTTGTTTGATATTGACTTTTCCAAATCCTATCTAATATAAAATCGTTTTAGCTTTAATAAAACTCACGAAAAAAAAAAAAGAAAAATGATTCATCAAAAATTGGGCCAAATTCAGTATTACACATAATTTTATATGATAAACAGATATTTCATCAGTCAAGGGGCAACTAAAGTAAGAATAAATTGGAGCAAATCGCGTCAAAAAAATTATCTTGAATAAATAGCGAATAGTTTTAGACTAAAGCAATAATTTATTCTGTGCAATTTCTTAATGTTGCATATTATCACTTATTTTATAAATGAATATTGTTCTTAAAACACATAAATCTCAATTTTCATATACTCTATTTATTTACCTGTTGGCGATAATGTAATGGATATCAGGATTGAATTTGTTTGAACTCACCTGAAACAAAATATATTATTATTAATTATAAAACATGTTGATTTATAAGTTTCTTTGAATGAAACTATAGAAATGATGCATACTTTGTACCTATAAAGATCTTCACAAAATTTAATTTTCATAAATATACAGCTGTTAAAAATATTGGGTAATTGAAAACTATGTAAATTAATTGAATAACTAGAATTCTAACTTAATTTTAATAACAGCCTACTCAAATTATGGAAGATTACTTGAACATCATAAAGATATGGTCATGAACAAGCTAAGATTTTATTCTAGTATTCTAGTAAATAAATTTTTTGAAAAGTATTTTCAAGTTTATTTGAGAGCAAAAAGCATTTAAACATGTGAAAACTTGCATTGTAATTATAATGATTGTACAATAAATGTACTTGCAAATCGTATCCATTTTCCTTGCAAAAAACATATTTACGATTTATGTTTTAAATTTTGTAAGGATCAAAAATAAGACAAAAGTAAGACAAAATCTCATACTATGAATTAATAGTGCTGATTTTACAAAGTTTTTATAATATTAAGATAGATAGTTATAAATTAGTTATACTCGTATTTGTTTTATTGGCTAAAAATCCCTGGTTCCATTCACAGCAGCTCGGTATCAATCAGAATGAAACGAAAGTTGCATTTGGGTTTTATAGCTCCTCTTTGAGCATTGGTACATAAAGAATATAAAGTCAAAAAATACTATTCAGAATAGTCAAAATATGCTATAAACCAGGATAGAACTGGTTTTCCTCTCCAAACAAGTCATATGTTAATATAAAATCATATTATATAGTGTTTTATAATGATATCAACGTAGATAGTTTTAAGCCGTTATACTCATATTACTTTCATCTTCTAAGTAAGGAATGAAAAATATACTATATATCTACATTTACTTGTTTGCCATGACGATTAAATTCAAGTAATTTTAGTAAATAGTCAACATAATTAAAGGGAAATAATTAGGCGCTGTTCAAAGTTATTATTAAGTATAAAAACGAACTAAAACTTATTCATTTCATAAATAGAAAATTAGTTTAAAAAATCGATAATTGGAGACTCAGAATGATTATTGATCAATTTAGATTAAACTACTAAGCATGTTATGCTTACAAGCTGTTGTTTTACTATTGAAAAAGCACGAATATTATAATTTTTACTTCTATATTATAATGTATATATAATTATTTGTCACAATATAGCTTAATATACTACTCTTTGTAATACTATTCAATCTTTTATTGAAAGTGATATAATTAGGCGCTATCCAAAGTTCTTAAGTATGAAAACAAACTGATCGAACTTACTAATTTCTTAGATAGAAAATAGTTAAATACAACATTTCATAATGGAAGACTCACACTAATAACCAGTTTTAGGCTTAGTAGTTGAACATCCTACTGAACATTCAAATGCAATCTGTGGTTTTATAAAACAGTGTAAAGAGCACAAAGATAATTTTTATATACTTCTTCAATTTTACAAACATTTTATATCATATTGTACTCAATGTTCTGCTTTCTTGTAGTACACCCCCAATATATACATAAACTAATATTTGTCTTTTGCTTATTCTATTTTTATTCTACATAGCCCTCAAAACCATCTAAAAAATGGCAATACATTTGAATTTCCAAGAATTTGGAGCAGCACTGTTATTATATATTTCATACACGGTTGCTTTAAATTTTTGAAAGTCAACACAGAATATTTGTATCAGTTTCATCTATTGCATATGACATGCAATAAACCTGTGTCAGTTACAATTATATTATTGTCTCAACTATAGAAAATAGGGTTTCGGGAAAATTGATGAAGGGTATTACGTGCATTAGTAACGCGGTGTTAGGTGCATGCCGAGCGCTCGGTTTAGGGCCTGTGATTGAATTTGTTTGTCACAAAGACGAGATTCCTTTCATAGTTGGGTATGTCTCTTGACATTTAATTAATTGTGCGATTGTGTTCATCTTCATCTACGTAGCTAAGTCACTACTAATCTTATTTGCATCTAAGACTAAATACGTTTGCTAAGTAATAGGCGGAATAGTTTGATGAGACGATTTTATAAACGATATTGTAATGATGTTCATTCATACATCCATTGGGCAACCCTTCGAGAAAGCTATTTTGTTTAGAGAAAGTATCATGACAACACATTATAGAACTCTTAAATCGTATTACTGTAACAGCAATACGTTCACACGCGATTGAAGTAAAACTTATTTGCTACTGTACAAGATGGCATTTAAGTAAAAATAAATACATCATATAACAATTTTGAATAATGTTTACTAGTAATATGGTAACACTCGTGATGCACACATTTATTAGTGTCAACCATTTATATAATGATAAATTATAAATTATATATTGATAATAGCAAAAAAAAAAGTATAATATTTAAAAAAAAAATGTAATTGAAGTCATACTTCAAATATGACATGATCGGCTTGTCATTGTAATTAGCATTTAGAAATTAACCTTCATTAGAGAAATGAAGTAATTGCTAATTAATCAATTCTATAATATTCGTTCACACAGTGGAATATGTTAAACAACGCCTAAACAAATATTGTTTTTGCAACTTAACTCATCATGTAATTGTGTTTGAAAAACTTCATGTGATTAAAATTAACATACATTCATTGACTGATGGTATTTTTTACTTTTTGGCGGGCGATATAATCTCATTCTTTGAACAGCTGTAACATCTGTTTTGCCTAAAAATATTTTCCATAACTTGAAAGATTTATAGAAACTAGGAATAATATAGAAATACGGCACAATTGTTTAATTTGTTTTATTATTTTCAAGGAACAGGGAAAAATATTCTTCTGATTCAGGCATTTTTCAAGATTTGCACTGCGATGTAACTTTAAAATGTATATCTATGCCGATTTCCTTGTTGTTATCAGTACGCATACAACGACAGATCTCTATTTACATACGCGACTTCTAATCACAATCGACCCGTATAGAAATGATATCATCGAGAGCGAATGACAAATAATTGGCACTCGACTCTGCCGTAACGCACTTCCGTTGCATTTGTACGGATTTACAACTAGTCGCGCCTAAAGAAGTTTTACCTCATAAAAGTTTTTCGGATCGATACGGTACTTAGCTATTTTGGTCTAAAACGCAATATGATGGGCATAATTTATTTCAATATATCAGCACCTTACAGCGAAAAATAAATCTCATAAGAATAAAATGATGTAAGATGTAACTCTGAAGAGATAAGCAACATAAAATCTTGAAAATATTTGAATTTTTTTGTAAATGATAAATACCTAGTAAAATTCCTCAGACGTGCAGACAATAGCTTTAGCAAAAATAATACCGAACAGACACCATTATCACATAAATAACTTTACTAGAAATCATTTACCATATCATAAAAGAACAATTACCGAGTTTTATCTCAATAATCAAACTCTCGGGAAAGCAAAAGCCACGACTTCTATTTGGAGAACGTGCCTCTTGAAGTCTCACGTAAACTTCAGTGGTTGATGCCCATACATTCTGCTCTCCCTGATAAAATCTCTCTTACCTCAGCTAACAAAAGCTATATATCAAAGACCATACACTAGTTTTAAACAAGAGCAATATTTCAATACTAGACTCCACGTAGATACAAGTTTTCGGTATAAGAAAAAAACAAATTCTCACATGGGTTGTGTAGCTGCAAAACATATATTTCCAGAGGACGGCGGTAATAAGTATATAAATCTTGATCCAGCAACATTCAGTGGAAGAACGTGAGATTCCAATAGCTTAAATGCCGTAAAATTGAACATTAAAACAAATTATACGAAAATTTTAGATAAAAATGAAATAATATCATAAGTGAAACTTTAACAGATGTTACCAGCATCTGTGATAGAATTAGGTATATTAAAATAAACTTTTTTAATAAAGAATAAAAAAATACACGAACTAAAAATTTCAGGAAATCGTTCTTTATTAATCAAATTATATTTTTTATCTAACTGCTTGACAGCTTTGGTTGGATCATGCTATGTGCTTGAAGTAAATTGTCTTCCAACAAATATTAAGTAGTGGTGTGTGGCATCGTGCTTAAAGGAAAATTGCTGGAACTTCCCGTACCGTAACAAAATGTTCGAGAAATATTAAATGTTTTTAAATAGATGATTATAAATACTGTAAAATTGAAATGAATTTTTTTTTCCAAAAGCGATTGTTTTGTCAACACAAGCACAAAGTTTTTGGAATTATTCAATTCGGATGCTTATATCTCTCGAAAACTGCCATTTTTTGTATATTTAGCTCTATATCTTCGAAATGGCTGGACCTGCCCTTGCCAAAAGCTAATGACCTCTTTTCCCAATCATTACTAAATGAATGTCTTTTAGATCATTCAAATCGGATGCTCCGTTCTCTCAAAAACTCGATATCTATTTTCTGCACTCTTTGCTCTGTATCTCCGTAACGGCTAGACCTAACTTTGCCAAAAACTAACCAGCACATCTCCCTATCACTAGAATTCGAATGTTTTTTCATCCATTCAAATCGGTTGATCCGTCGAGAAATGCAAAAATTTTTATTTTCGATTTTCGGTCCATTACTATAACTACCCTTCGGGAAGTTAAAAATTTACATATGAATATTTGTCTAATTCGAAATCCATATTGTTTATTACAAAATTTTAATTCGTTTATTATATATATTCAACGTATCTACATAAAACCATTTTCACTCTTATATAAAAAATTAACAAATCTATTGGTCAAAAAAGATAACTATAAGTGCAACTTCCTTTTGGTGTACTTCTATTATTTAAATCTAGATTATATTTAAGTCGTAGGTGTAATATTAATAATGATCAAAATATAGTAAAAACAATAAGAACTTAAGAAAATTTCTGCTCGAGGCAATTACAAAAATACTATTTGTAAGCTAGTTACTACAAAACTAGTATTTTTTGCAGAATATACCACAAATGATTTTGTTGAGTTTTGACTCATATTGTTCATTATGTTTAGTATATAAGTTATACTAATATATACAATTTTTCAAATATGTGAGATTCTGCGTGATAAAACGGCAACAAAAAACAATTTGCAAATTTGCTGGTATTAGATTTTTGCATTATAATACATAAATTAAAATTTTACTATTTTGAGTCCTTTACTAATTATGCTCATTGAACAATTTGTGATTAGAAAACAAACCAATATTTATTCTTTCAAATGTTGTATGTAACTTTTCTCAATTAATAAGTATTTTGTTGGAATGCCCAGAAAGTCCGTTCTTAGTATTTGGGAACATATTTTTAATCTATATTTCCAAGTCCCACGAAAAATCAGCTCATTAGCTTCTAAAAAGATTGAATTTTCTGATCGACTATTTGCGAAAAAAGAATTTAGGAAAGGCTAAGTAAAGTTCCACTTGATATCAGGTAGTCCAATAGTAGTTGAACTTCAACCTTATAATTGCAAGGTTAAGGCTATTACTACTAATGCCACAATCTCTCTGTGGTATTCGTGCCTTATATTGTTAAATAATAACTTAATAATATTTATTATAATATGTATCTTTTACAAATATAAAGAGTTTCTTGTTATAAAACGTAAAAGATCGTATAAAATAATAAACTTTAGTTTCAAGTTTTTATCCTAAAATATGAGATACTGACAAACAAAAATAATGAAATATACTTACAAGAATTGTTGCTTATTGAAATTAAATTTAAATTAAATTAAAATGCATACACAAGATACAACACAAAATAAATTCTTTGAATTTGGTAAAACTATTTAATATTGATTATTTTAATCCTATAAGATCTAAAGGAATGAAAAAAGGTTTAAGAATTTGACAATATCAGGAACACTTTAATAGAGAAAAACTCTAGTGAAATCCTATTGGAATATATTGAAATAGTTGCATATTATGTCACTAAAAATAAAATCTTTTGAATTGGATCAGCTTTATTCTGTAACATTAAGAATGACAAAGTAACAAATAACAATTTACTAAAATGCGTTTGAATAATATGTAGGTATGATAATAAAAAGCTTATCGCTAGTAAAGTATTGTTTCTTATTGGAATTGTACGCGTTACTTGGAAAAGTTGCATGTGATGTCACTAAAATTAAATTTTGAATATTTATTTTCATTATTAATAAATTTCAAAAACTAGTGACTATTTTCCAATATTATGGATAATTATAAAAAATTAAAAAAATGTTTTTTAAAAAAAAACAAAATAATTAGTATTTGAAACTATTTAGTGAATTCCGCTTACTATTACCTCAACAAGATATATTCTATTTGTATTGTTTCCAGAACGCTAGTCATCCCTGACTTATGAAGGTAAAGAGTAGTTAATACGATATATATACATGTAACACCGTCTACGTTATAAATCAAGGGCATTGGCTTACGGTGACTAGACGTTCTTGTTTAGTGCTTTTGCTTCTACCATACATAGTCATTACAAACAAAAAATATCTCAGAAAACAAGTCCCAGTAGCTAAGCTAATAAAACATACAAGACTACGCACTAAACGTAACTTCAAATCACACAAATGAGATTGTAACGTGATCCGTGGAAAATGGATCAATCCTAAGGCTAAATAGAAATATACTAGAATGCTTATTTTATCATGTTTTGAATATTGCATTTTTACGGATCAGAAATTTGCTGTGATATAAACTTGGCAATTTGTAGACACACCAAGTTATTACCTAAAATTTGGATACTGAATTTCAACGATCCCAAGAAAAATGCATAGTGAATTTTTTCAGTTAATCTATTATACAAAAGCAAAAAAAATAGAATTAATATAGTTCCGAATGTCCAAAAATGTCTAATGCTCGACTTCACTAAGGTTATTGAAAACTGAACTTACACATAACTAAAGTTATACATAGGTATTGTATGTATGCATATTATATAACTGTCTATTTATAATAAAATTAATTAGTGGAATATTACTTCCTGGAGTACTGCTAGAAGTATCAAGTAAACATTTCCATTAATTTTTATATATCAACTACTTGTGAAAGTACCCACTATTGATCACTTTTCTTAATAATATATATTCTGATCATATAATATATTACAAGACTGACAGAGCTTATGACGTGAGCCTCGATATTAATATATCAATAAGCCCATAATAAATTAATTCCTATAGCTACTGAACAATGGCACAACATTTGAGTTATAATGAACCGATTCTAAAATCCGGTTTACGAAAATTATGAAATTCGAGAACCGGTTTTTAGTACAAAAAATCAGTTTTTGCTGTATAAATTACGGAAAATGACAAATCAATAGATGCACACTAAATTTGCAGGTATTTTTAGTTATCACAGAATATTCGAGCAAAAATTTATTTTCTACACAAAATTTGAAAACCGGTTTTCTAAAAAAATACCATTCGATAACCGGTTTTCTAAAATGTAGGTTTTTGTACAAACCCTACACAACATTTACGACTATTTTTCTTCCTACACTATCATCATTAGATCAACTAGATTTCCACTAAGTCGTAAATTATATGATGAAACTAACAAAGAATTTCCTATATCATACATAGTAATATAGTTAACCAACAACAAAAAGGACTACTACTGGGTTTTAAAATAAAGTTTGCAATTATTATATATCAATTATTGAATGTCTTTAATTGAGAAAGACTATAATTTAAACAAAATAAAAAAAATCTTAGCAGATTCATTTAGAATACTTAATATAGATCTTAAACAGTATTTTGTGAATACTGAAATGTGTGAATAAAAATGTATTAATTTTATATAGATTTGCAATTGTATATATTTACAGTTTATATATTCATCTAAGCCGATATACACTCTATTAGCACATATATTTAGGTATTTTATTAATATGTTTCAAGTATGAATTGATACTGTGGATAACAACTCCAAATACACAGAATGTGCATTATTCCAAAAATATACTATTACTAAATTATTTAAATCAGAAATTTGTATAACCACTTTAACCGCATCTAACTACAATTTTGGACTATGTCAATCGATTCAGATCGACAAATACTATCTGATGTGACACATATATGTCAGGTAAATTGAATCATTTGTCTGTCAGGAGAAATACAGACATTTTCCAACAACCGTTTGTCAACGATCACTCAAATACAAATTTTTATACTTATTCTAAATGCCACAAGAAAAATTTAATAAATAATGAATTTTGAAGTACGAAATCATTTGATTTCAGATGTACAATTTAATTTATTTAATTAGTTTCAGAGTAATGTACCTTTTTTTAGCCTGATTCTGGTAGTAATGAAAATACAGAAATTAATTAAATATAAAATGATGGAGTGCTCAAATTTGGATTCACTGGACATATTATCATAAAATTCAAGAAAATTACAATAAAATGCAAATAATATTCTCAGAAATTTTTCAAAAAAAATAAGAATTGTACGAGCATATTTTCTGATTCTTTTTTTTTTCTAAAATAATTACTAATTATGATTTATGGAAATACCAATTTAGCTTTAATCAGAAATAGGTAATTTATTACAGTTATAATCAATAGATCAGAAAGTTTTTTTTATAGTGACGATGAAAAACATAAAGATTGTAAGTTTGTCAATAAGATTTTCTTTCAAATTGTGTATTTAGTATTCAATCATATGAAAATCAAAGAAAAAAATCAATTTCTAGAATTACTGAAAATTGAAAAATATATGAATTATATAAGAGAAAATTTTAATAACCTTCATTAAGTGAGTTTTGGAGATTTTTGATGCGGCTTTTAAACTAATTTAGAATGGAATAAAAATTTTATATTTAATTCATTTATAATTCTATAATTCGACAGTTAACCGTGGCGCTCACATCAAACGGAATAAAGAATTGATTAAATTTTTGGTAAGGCAGGTCCAGCGGTTTTGGAAATGCAATAAAATAAAGGTAAAAATAGTGGCTCATTTGGGAGTGAATAATTATTAGACATGCTCATCACATTGTCAAATATTATATAGAAATTTCATTACTAATTGTAAGTATAAATGTTGTGTACATTTTTACGAACTTCCTATTATGTTTAACCGACTTTAAGAAAAATTCAATTTATCAAACAATACTAACTACTACCTACTCGTTTCCGATACGGTAAGTTTCAGAAATTTACTTAAAGGCACGGCAATTTAGGGCCATGCACCACAATTTCAAAATTTTATTTTCAATTACGAATGATCACTGTGACAAATATACGTCGAAATACAAAATTCTGCCAAATCTCTATGACGAGTATATTCGTCAATCACAGTTAACTGGTCGAGTATCACAGTTGACGTAAATAATTATTTTAATGCATAACAATGTTAGGAAGCCCATATATAGTAGTTAGTACATGCATTGTATCGACCTCCACCGCCTGTTCAAAATTTCCAACTTGTTAATAACTCAAAACGGTTTAAAATGTAAGAAGCGTTCACTAACAAACTTTGTCGTAACTGTGTTAGCATACATAACCTCTGTCAATATATCAATATATGCAGTATCCCGTTTGAATAGCCAATATAAAATTACGTCAGCTCATAATATTCCGAACACACACTGGCACGTTTTCCACGAAGGAAAGTTTAAGCCCCGTTATAGAGTTCAGGGGGCTCAGTACTAATCGTCGGGGATCAACTAGACCGCCGCATAGGCAACCTGAATATTTCATTAAAGTTTAGAGATTAGTCCAGCACTTCCGAAACTTACGTGCACACTGCGCCCCGGTATCGTTATTCAATTAAGGCAACACACTATTCTGGTCGTGAGCATAAATAGATTGATTTCTGTAGTGTAATTTAGGATAATTAGTAGCGTTTATGTGATATTCGTAATAGTTGTATGGCACAAGGGTTTTTTTTTTCATTTTATCTTTTAAGATTTTAATAACATTAATGGATTATTGAATAATATTATATCCAACAATAATTTAAATATAAAAAGTTAATACTTGTAGAATAACAATATTTAACTTTCCGTAGGGTAAGTTGTAGATATTAATCGCAAAAAATGTAAATTAAAATTTTTGCATATATTCACGTTTCAAAGGTTTCTGAACTTTTTGGCATACCTTAGAAAAAATCGATGTGTGTTCGTGTATGTATGTATGTGCGGATAATTTTTTTTTTGTCTACGATTTTGGGAACGCGGATCAACCGATTTGAATGATTCAAAAACATTCCATTCCTATTGATAAGAAGATGTGCTGATTAGTTCTTGGCAAAAGCAGGTACGGCCAATAAATGGTAATTCAGTTTTTGAGAGAACGAAATGTCCGATTTGAATGATTCAATAAATATTTCACTTGTATTGATGAAATGAAGAACCGATGAAATTTTTGGTAAAACAGGTCTAGACGTTTTATAAAGATTTTCATAATTTTTATTTTTCATTTTTATGGATTGTGTTCCAAGACTTTTAATGTTTAACCACTAGTTTGCAATGCGACGCTTTTGCGCTCCTATATTTCGTCTTTGAAACAGCTAGGCCTCCCGACTGCTTTTAAAACGAGCAAAGAGTGCAGAAAATATAAATCGAAGTTTTGAGAGAACGGGTATCTGATTTGAATGATCCAAAAAGCATCTAATTTGTAATGATTGGGAAGAGTTGTGTTTAATTTTTGGCAAAGGCAGGTCCAGTCGTTTTGGAGTTACCAAGCTAATCGTGCAAAAAATGGCAGTTTTTCAGTTGTAACATATAGTATGTATAAATCAACTAATAAGAAAAGAATGTGAACTTAGAAATATATTTATAATGCCGAATAAATTTGTAGTAGTTTTAAAACTCTAGGTTACATAGGTTGCACTATATCAATTGAACTTAAATATACTTTATTTTATAATTGGTATATATTAAAAAACTTTACTATGAGCTTAATATATTAGGTAGACGATAAATATCTCATCAGGCATATAATTTAAAACAAAGTTTTGTAGCACGCTATTTAGAATTGGATGAATATAAAGCTTTTCACTTTCAACTTCCCAGACTTTGTACGATAATCCATCGATAAATAGTCTACAAAGTTTGACAAAATGTATTACTTAAGATCTATCACACTTTTCATTTAAAGAAAAATGGGACTCGGTAAATTCCATTAAGGTTTCGCATATTTTAATTATGGTCTTCTTAGGATCATTTTATGAAATAAAAAACTAAAATTTGAATCGTAAGTTGTTAAGAATGAATCTCCAATAAAAAATTTATCGATATAAGATACATGATGTAATGAATTGAATTCTAAAAATTATTTTATTTGAGTAATTTGACTTGCAAATTATATTATAAATTTTGATCCCAAACTGGATGTATTATCCGAAATTATATAATGCAGCTAATGAATCAATTTATAACATAAATTTTGTATAGATTCATGAGGAAACTTTATCAAAAGGTTATATGTTAGCAAAATTAATAGTAGGTACTACCTTCTACCTCTTAAAAGCTTAATTAATAATCTCATTGAAACTATAATACGCGATCATCTGCATACAATAAGCTATTATTAATTCCAGATACAAAAGCTCGGATTTTAAACTTGAAAGCTTCGAAAGCTTTATAAAAGTTTAGATAGGTTTAATCTCCATAACATAATTCCATAATCTGGGGATCTTTCAATAATCAGCATCGAGTATTGATGATAGCCTACAGATGAATAGAAAATATTAAGATAATTATTCTATATATAAATTAGACTATATCTTATATAATTTTTGTTATATATTGAATTATATTTCTAGTTTTGCAATTCATTACATCTATATCGGAATTAATGAGCATATTCGATTTGCCGCATTGCTACATTTCAGTTATATCTCAATCGTACGTGTGGCATGGGGCCAATTCATATTATATATATATATATATATATATATATATTTCAGCCCAGCTATTATATAGAAAATGATTGTCATCATAAATCAAATTATAAATACTCATGCTGAAAAATGAAATTACATTTATTACAATTTGCGCAAAAATTAGACTGATTGATATTGCATGAAATTTTTCAGTTATAATTATTGTTATGTATATTTAAACGATTTGATTAATATTTCATGAAGTGCAATTGAGCAGTAGTGACTTCAGTATGCGTACATAAAATTCTATTTTACGTTTATGTATGGTACGAATTACATGTTATTTTTTATTGCAGAAAATATAATAGGGAATTTATGTGCTGAATATTGGAATCCTGATTTCATATCATCAATATTTGCTCCATTTTGGAAAAATCTGAGGTCTACTTTAGTTATTTTGAATCGTTTTAGAATGTCACAATGACGTAACGAATAAATAATTAAAAATTTTGTCATAATTTAACAAGCAATACTAAGAATTAAAGAAAATACTAACTAATTAATGATCTCGATTACAAGGAGTAGGAAAATATAGAAAAGTTGAAATAACTTATAAAATCTTGGTCAAATGCAATAGAGTGGAATCGGAAAAGCTCGATCTTCTGAATACCTAGGAATAAAATCTGGTATTTTATTGTTTTATTTTATTTTATATTATTTATATACATGATGTCCCAAATCTTGACGTCAAATAGGAATGAAGTGATAGTTTTTTTGAGAACAGTTAATGTCCTGTCAAAAATTAAAAAAAAAAAAAATCGGACGTTGTTCGGAAATTGGGCTTTGGTAAAATTGTGACAATTTTCAGTTATTGTGTTTTGATAATTATGTTCCTCTAAACATTGGTTCCATAACCCTGAATAACATTTCTATAACCACAGTTAAAAAAATTACCAC
>NW_020537324.1:23298853-23321209 GCF_003426905.1 Ctenocephalides felis
GAACATGGTAAAACACATTTGAATATTAAATTCCAATGCCCAAATATTCAAATAATTTGTCAACTTTTTGTTTCATTACTACATTTTATTTTATAGTGATTTGTATGATAGACTGAATTTTATACATGCATGACAAGAGAAATGTTTTGAATACCATACATAAGACGATCTCTACAATAATGAATCAGAAATTAATTCGACTGAAGTTAATATTTTTAATGTCAAACCAATAATACCTTATACTTGAAACACAATCAATTCTATACTAGGTGTAAGTGGCATTTTGATTTGCGGCAAGTTAAATAAACTTTATGATATATTTAAATAATCGATTTAATTAACTATAATTTGATTTTTATAGGATCATCTATTTATGGGTCTATATACTAATCTACTTGCCTACCAATCTACAAATTTACTTCACCTGTCCATCCGCCAACTTGCCTACTTGCCATTTTTTTTACGTTCCTACCTGTTCTTCTATTTACTTGTCTATGTATACAATTATTTCCCTGTCTACTTGCTCCCATGTCTACCTGTCTACGCATTTACCTGTCTTCCTGTCTACCTGCTGGCTTGTTCACGTGTATGCGTCTGTCTGTTCATTATTTTACTAGGTTATCTGTCTTCTCTTTTAGTTCATTACCTATTTACCACAATAGCTGAATGTCCTACCTATCCACCTGTCTACCCTTACATCTACCAACCAGCTTATTTGGCTACTTTTCTTCAATTCTACTATTCTACTTGTTTTTTATCTGTATATTTATCTAACTAGCTACCTATTCACCAATAATTTTACTGGTATAGGAATCAATAATAATGATTCGAAAACATTATATATTGTCCAAGGAATCTCAATTTCTTTCTGCACTTTTTAGACTTGCTTTTGCAAACTGTAATTTTCACTACAACACAAGTAAAATATTTTTTCTCAAAATCTGTCTTTTCAGAAAGTTCGGAATCCTTCGAAACGTAAAGATATGCAAATTGTCATTTTTTATGTTATTCCAAATACTAAAAGTTATCAACAGGCAGGGAAAAAATGTATGTAAAAATAACCAGAAAGAATAAATATTAGAGAACTAGAATTAAATGAATTGAAGTAGTAGAAGAAGTAAGAAGAGTTTAGAAGATGAAAGTAAACAAGAATGAAGATAAGAAGTATAAAGAAGAATAGGATTTATATGAAGAAAAGAGTATGAGTAAAGAGTATGAGAGTAAGAGTAAAGAAGTAATATTTTAGGTAGCTAAATGCTCGAGTAAGCGAGGCCAAAAAATATGTATTTGGAGTTCATACATTTGTGGGGAATCAAGCAGGCTAGACATGGTGGAAAAACAATATAACTTGTCATTTTCATTTATTATAATTTTTTTTATATTTTCATCCAATGGTTTTTATATATTTATATTTATATCTTTTTCCCACGCATTTATAAATTTTATCAAATCATAACTCCAACTTCATAAAAAAAATCTAACTTCATTTATCGACTTTTTGGTTAGTGTATTAAAATACTTTGATTCTAGAAACTGCTGTGAGTTTATATTGGACAGCGGTGACCGGATATAAAGTGTTTCGTTCCACAGAATATATGAGCCTGGTCAGAATAATAAGTACCACGGGCAACTTGGATGCATTAGGAATAGTTTCTGACTGAAAAAAGAACGAAATAACTGGAATTGAGAAGATTTGTGTGTTTTAACAGATATCTTAGGGAATTGATACTTTATAGATATATTATGTTATAAATAATATTGTATAATTTAAGCATTACCGCTTACAACAAGCCTTCTCGCTTAATACAACTTAATGTTAAGATTAATGGGAACAAATTACGTTCATCAACTTTCAATTCTTTAATAATTTTGTCTTGATTATCTTCATATTCCGTAATTCATATAACCTTTATATCATTTTGATACACACGCGCGCTAATGACCGTTACATTCAAATATTACTACCAACTCACCTATTATAATAATATTAAAGGTTGCCCTCGAAAATGAGCTTCATTTTAAATTTCTCAGAATTAGTTGAGAGTTATTATAAAATTTCATTTTCAGTATATAATATATTTAGATTAAATATTTCTTCTTTATGATTTTTTTTCTTCTTTGAGATTTTTTTCTTCTTCATCGTGTATTTTTCTTCTTCAATGTGAATTTTCATCTTGACGTCTATAATAATATGTTTATCGTCATTTACTTGAACATAAACATTAATACAGAAAATCACCTCTAATTTAATATAAAATCTTCTCACTAGAATCAAGGTCATGAAAAGTGGCTGTTTGCATATTTACTATTATTTTATGTTTTATACTTTTATTTAATTATTTCAATCATAAAAATATTTGTAGTTTAAACCACAACATCGTCCAGTATTGATTTGACATGAACTTCATTCAAAGCTTTTCGAATATATTTCAACAACAATAATATTAAAAGTATGTAATTCATTAATATCAATACATAATGTTCAACAGAGTTTAACTATCATTCGACTAAATTGTATACAGAATTTTCACAAAAACTCACTAAAATCTAATGAATGTTTATGCTGTCTACCTAAAAAGATTTATAAAATGTGGAAGAATGAATAGAATTGATGAGTTAGTGAATTATAAAATATAATTTAAATAAACCTACTAGTTTTATACAACAAATTTGCATTTGCAAGAATATTGAATTTCAAATAAATAAATGTAGATAATTTTCTAACTTTATTAAAAAAGACCTTGCACTTTTTTGCATTGAGGCGCAGAGAATGTGGTAAACTTTTTAACGAGCCCCATAGGATGTTAAGGCTCTCTTTTTATAATCGTTATTTTTCTGTGCTTTTAAAAGTAGGTAACTTGAAATTGTAGTTTTTTACAGAATAAAAGTGATAAAGTTTTTAATTTATGCTATTATGTTTTTAATTTTAATATTGCTCTCCATGCTATGCTATTATTTACAGTGCTATTTTTTAATGCTGTAGAAACATTTATGAAACGATTTAAAAAAATCAAGGTTTCAAAATTTAAAAAACACAAAATAAAGTCTATATTTTGTATCATTTATTTATTGATCTCAAAAACAAATTGCATTGCAATTAAATATTTAGCACTTTTTGAATCTTCGAAACGGCTTGACATGCTTTTACCTAAAACAAATTAGCATCTCTCCGTTTGAATACGAATCGAATGTTTTTAGAACCATTCGAAGCGGTTGATTCGTGTCTCGAAAACGTCGATAAAAATTCGAACTTGTAAACACATACATCCATTTATTTTTAAGTATGTCAAAATGTTCAGTAACCTTTCAAATGTAAAAATATGAATAAAAAATCATTTTTATATTTTTTGTGTTTGCTATAATACACCCTATGGAAAGTTAATTATATATAAACGGTAAAATATTTTTTTGCAGCCAGTCTGCAAACAGTACCATAAACTGTAACTAGTTATATGCAAACTTTATCTTATGAACTCTCTAAAGTGCAATAAAATCTCGTCTGTAGAAATTGCAGAGATCAGCTCTGTCATTCTGCAATGACTGTAATAGGCGAGGAAAATATTTTAATATTTTGCACCGTAATTTCATTACTACATATTGGTGAGTTTTTCCATCCATACTATTTTAAAAATAACACAGCCGTATGTTCGAACGTTTAATTAATATTTATTACAAAAGGCAATAAATCACACTAATTACTTGCAGTATAATGTTTGCTTTTGATATTCAGTGAATATAGTAGTAATTCATTGATGACATTCACGGATATTTCTATAGGTTTTCCGAATTCATGAGTGCAATATATCATATATTACTGGGTTGCGTTATTACAAATAATGCTTACACCGTGTGTATCTTTAATTAAACATGTGATACAAATATAATCGTACTTGAATCGACATATTATATACAGTAGCCTTTACATAAATATATGCATATAGTTATATACAATTTTACATATATAAATGCGAGCCAAATTGTATTGAATGGCCAATGGCCTATAATCCTTCTCGCGCCATTCTATATTTGTACAAAATGTTAGTTTATTGTATTTTATATAAACCGCAATAGATAAAATTAAAATGAAAAGAAAAAAATGTATACAACGATTATATGAGTTATTAACTTCCCAAAAATAAAAGAGTTTTTGCTACAAAATCTGATTTTCTAAGCTTACTATTTATTGATGTAGCAAGTCATTCTGAATTGTTTAGTTTGTGCGGATTAGTTTTATTATTAGATATCTGCCGGGTCATTTTTTTGTAATTGAAGATAAATAAAAACAGGCGTTTTTAGTAAAACTTAATATATGGCTATAGATTGCCTCATAGACATGGTTTTTAATATTCATATGCAAGAATCTCATTTTCAGTGCTTTAGAAATTTACTAAAACCTTGCACAGTTATAAAGTTGAGAGTCAAAACAAACTCCCAGAAATATTATAGACTTATCAGAAAGAATAATCAAATATAACTATAATTAATTAAAGTTTAGAAATTAGGCTTTACTAATTATAATGTTCACCATCTTGTGCTGAGACCTGCTTATAAAGTACAATAAATTTTTATGAGAAAATTGATTCGAACGATTTCTAAAAGTGAAATAATATCTTTATTCACACATTCGACACATATATTAGAAGAACTCTACATATTTATAAGAAACTTCTAAACGCAATTAACCTAATTCAAATGCTGTCAAAATACTGTTACGTTACTTTTATTACCCGTATTATTGAATATTTATAACAGCAGCAAAAGAAAGTTAATGGAAATAATTCTGTATAAAAGCGTTCGGAATTAATACACGTTTGAATTATTTAACGTAATTATTTCGGCGCAAATTATAGTTACATTAACGCCAGCATAGTAATAGTTGTATCGCAATTACATTTTCTCATAGCTTTTGTACCGACACATAATTATACAGAATTGATGTTCGAAATATAACGGTAAATGTCACATTAAAAATATAGTAATTATTGTGCATTTAGATAGATAAATTGAGCAATTTATTTTAGAATTTTTGTTCCATTTGGAAAAACAGTTTCGTTTTATTGGTAATACTTAAAGAATGCATTATCGGTATACTGTTATAAGTGTCAAAATATCTTCTCGATCCTAAAGTTTTTTTTTTTTGAACAGCGATCGGAACTTATTGGTTCTATGAGCTGTTGTGATTAATATCTTACAAACTACGTTTGTTTTATTCCAGATGGCAACCCAAACAGTTGTCACATCTCTGTATGATAAATTTTTATTACAATCTCTGTAATAGGGCAAGTATGGTGCAACAATGCAGGGTTAAGGCTATTTTTACTTGGTAACATATTGCTATTTATATTTCCAAGTGAAAATCGTTGTCACTGTTGCCTGACAACAGGCTGCTCGAAGTGGGTATCGAACCCGGGACCTCTGAAACAAGTCCCGTCGCTCTTAAACGCTAATCCTAAAGTAACTAAATAATTTTAACAAAAATCATAACAATTGCTTAATAACGTAATAGACTAAAACTTGAGATAACTGAGATAGAATAAATTTCACCAAACCCATATTGGGTATTCTATTTTAATTTCCTAATGTAATTATCTAAATATATACTCTCGGTAAATTAATTATTCGTAATAGGTTCATGCATGTTACTATCCTATGTAATATAACGTTTGTGAGCACAAATCGTTATAAACTTCTGACGAGCGTGCATCTGACAGTTATCCAAAGTTTATATATGCACATGTGGATATCTGCCGTCGTCTGTAATTTCCACAATACAATCCTGCTCAACGGATCATTGCCGACCATTTTCATGAGAATTTAGACGCTAAAATTATTTGGACAGAGAAACATAAATTAAGTTACTAGTCATGTGAGAATTAGCTACATCTTATACCGATAAAGTGAGAAATCCATTTGGTTCTAGTTATTATTGAAATCAATGTTGAAGCTGAACAGAAACTATTTATGCTTTTTATAAACGCCTTTGAGATCATTTTAATAGAGTTTATGCAGCTATTAAGAATATTTTTTGATATAAAAATATTTGTTACTAATCATGACATATTATATAAGACTCATTTCAAAATATTTTTTTGATAATCAGATCATTAATACTGGTATTTTTCTATTACAGACGATTTTTAGGATCATTTCAACGTGAAGAATTATATAGATACAAAAACAATTAAAACAGAAACAGACAAAACAGCAAATAACTAAATTATTACAATGATTCAATATGAATTAAATGAATTATATTTTTCAAATAACTACGATTCTGTCTTCAAAAGAAAAAAACGAGACAGTTTTAAATAAATGTTAAAGCTTGAAGGTCACAATTTATACATAAAATAACGGTCTAAAAAGTTCTTCGAATTGATCGTCAACAATTACTTACCAGGATTTTTTAGATTAAATAATCATTACATAAATGAAGATGTTTCAAGTTATGAGTATTGTTATACAGAATTATGAGTTACTTACGTTATTAATGATTAGGAAACAGACTAACAAAATTCTATTGTATTCGAATTCAATTCAGAGCTCTATTTCAGATATATTTTTACAACATTCCAGTGATGAACTCGATTAGATTTAGGAACAAATTTTATAAATTCATGGGCAGTATATATCAAAAACAAAGTTTAATAAAGTTCTTCATCATATGAATAACATTATTTGATAAACAATTTTGTAATTTTTAGTTTTAGGATAACTATCAGGAGGCCTGACAATCTTTAGTGGTGTAATTATATTTCTACATTCTTGCAATCAGTATTTTTGAGGTAAAACTCTCAAACAGAAATGCTCAGAATAGCTATTTTTACTAGAAAACATAATTTGATATATATATACAAACATATCCTGCACCCAGAAGCTAAATATATGACCGTGAAAACTTTATTCATCTTAAAGATAAAAACTTTTAACGACTCAGAGGTAGTCGATTTATATATGTAATGTAATATATGTATTAACAATAATACTCAAGAAATTACTGATATCATGCACTTTGAAAACTTCTCTATTCATAACCATATAGTTAATCATATATATTTTTTGCACAAATTTAAATGTCACCCAGACCAATCAGACCCAGCATGATTTTTGCTAGGAGTGACTCAAGAGAAAGCTTCCTATATATAATTAACACAAAATATTATATTTATTGAAATATATGCTCGTTTATCGTATCTTAATAAAAATTAATTTAAGTCGAGTATTGTTTGCTGGTATTCTTAAATATCTCTTATTATTATATAACTTTTTAGTTTAGTACTATTTTTTGTTGAGCAGCAATCAGAACTTCTGTGAGTATTTTAGAATCTGTTGTGATGTAACTCCAGTGGTATTTATTTATTTATGCATGTAATTATTTATTTACTGCAATTTTATAACTATATTTAAATTCATTAGGATGTAATGTAATGTAATGAAAGTCATACTTCAAATATGGTATGATCGGTTTGTCATTGTAAATTGGATTTAGGACTTGAATCTTTATTAGAGAAATGAAGTAATTGCTGATTATGTTCGTTCACTTAGTGAATTATTGTAAGCAACGCCTAAACAAATATTGTTTTCACAATTTGACTCATATAATTGTGTTCGAAAAACTTCGTGTAATTAAAATCAACATACTTTTATTGTCTGCTTGAATTTTTTTTTTTACTTTTTTGCTGGCGATACGATATCATTACTTGAGCAACTGCAATATCTGTCTTGACTATAAAAATATTTACTATTTTAATATAATAACTTAAAAAAAATTATAGAAGTTACGAATCATATAGAAATTAGTTCAATTAACATACGTTTGCACACGGCACAAATGTTAAATTTGTTTTATAAGTTAAATACGGTTTTTTACGATAATTATTTACGGTGGACAGGGTAAACGATTTTTCTAATTCAGACATTTTTTATTAATGTACTACGATGTAATTTTGAAATCTAATGACATTCCAATATAATGCTCTTCGGAGACGCATACAACGTACGCCGGAATAGAAATGATTTCATCGAGAGCAAATGACAAACAAGTTCGGGCGTAACGCAACTTCCGTTGCATTTTCAGAGATTTTCTCGCTAGTCGCGCCTAAAGAAGCTTTACTTAAAAAAATCCAAGAATATTTAATAACATTCGACTAAGAGTAACATAATCTGCATATTTTTTTACTAGAGTATTCAAAGTGATTTATATTTTTATATAAACGGTACAAATACATTTCGTAACTAGCATATTTCCTTAAATTATGATAAACGTATGAACAAACCGAAGTTCATACCATCATCAAATTTCTCTGGTTTAGACTCCTTCATCTTTTTCTTCTCAGCAATTGATTCATACACAGCACACTATATTATAACCATATATAAGTAAATATATTTATTAAATAAATGATAATTCGCATTGATTTTCTCTAGTTTCTCACCGCACATGAATAATTCGTACTCGCGCTAATCCTCCACCGGCGTTTAGTTACCACATTCGAGGGAGGCTTGTGTACCTTGAGTACATACTAAAGGCATATAGGTATGCATTGATTAGGTTCATTAGAATTAATTGCTGGTATTACATACCACAAATTTACCATTATACTCATGATTCACATACTTTACGTCAAACCACAATGAAAGTCAAATTAATTGAATAATATATAGGCTGTAAATCCTGATTAATTTCTATTCGAGTTATAACTATTTTTAGAATAGGCAGGGCTTTTTATACTCGTACTTATGACTTCATTCTTTATTGGTGCTAAAAATGAATTGAAATAAACTGCGATAGTAAAACTCATGCGTGGGTTATTAAAATGAGGCACATTTACATATTTAATAAGCCTTTAGTGAATAAAATTTTATTTGTGTATACTAGGACAAATTAACCAAGAGAAGGTAATCGTTGCTGAAAAGTTTGCTGATACTGATTGTTTTATTTTTTAACACTACAGAAATATTTCATTCAACATATTTTTTGCATATATATTAGAAATTTATTTCAACTTTGTAAAATGTAAATCATTCAACAACACTATGAAGTATTGAAATGTATTATTAATTAATTTTAGTATGAGAAAAATCAGTGCGCAATTAAGTAAGATTGAGCTATTATTGCAAAAAGACTATGAATTTTACTTAAAAGAAATAATGGTATAGATCATTTTGTTGTTATAATAAAACATTAAGATAAATATTTTTGAATAATACTACTTTCTCTATCTTTGTGCAAGTGTCTGATAATATTGCAAAATATGTTTAATTTGCAAGAATTAATTAATTAATTAACACCTTTGCAAAAAATCCTATAAAACTCTTTAACACGTTCGCCTTTAACATTTTTATCAAGGTAGAATAATTGTTTATTAGTCATTTTACATTTAATTTAGTTGTGATATCCAAAATTTAAATTGACACTAATCATAAGGGTAGTTAAATTATCATATTTAATTTACCGTAGGGTAAGTTATAGAAATCGCAAAAAAAATCGGAAATGAAATTTTTTATGTGTCTTTAGGTTTCAAAGGTTTCAATGCGTTTGATAAATTTTATTACAAATTGCGTGTCGATGCTCTTATCCACTCAAACACCTTCGGCTAAGAAAAACAATATTTTCGATTATTTATCAAATTTCCCGTTCGAGGCATATCGAAGCATTCCGCGTTTTATGGATTTGCCCCATTTACGGTGCTTAATCATTTTTTCCCTCGAAACCAATTACAAACACGATATTCGGGTGAAGAAAAGAACAATACAAACACTTTTCGTAATCAGTATGAGGTCGCGCTGTCCCGGTTGGGGTAGGAACTTGTACGAAAACATTGTGAAAAATAAAGCTTTATTGATTTTTCGACCAACTAAATTACTTCCGCACGCGTGCCTGTAATAAAATACGATTTTTATTAGTGTTTTGTGATTGTAAATTATTTTTATGTTGAATTATGCAGAAGTTATTGTTATTAGTTGTAAAAACAATATTTGAATTGATACTGCTTTATTTGAAACGATTATTTGAATATGAATACATTTATTGGTCGTTACTGAAAATATATTACGTTATAAAATATAATAAATTGTTTATATTCAATATGCAATGCAAAAATGCACTAGATATTAATTTTGTTCATTATTTAGATTTTAGAACATACTTCTGTTTCTGGCATTGTAAAAAAGTTTCAATATTGGGTTGCAGATAACATCAGATCAAGCATTAGTAATATCTGTTTGCACTTGAGAATATATATCAAACAAATATCTGTTTTTCAAAAAAAGAGCTTTTAATGTCTGTATAAATTTTAGAGTATTTTATGAATTCTAGTAATGAAAATATATAATCTGAAAGGTTACATTAATAAGGATTTTCTAATTAAGTTGAAAATACTTAAATTTTTAAACTTATACTCGAACAAATTTCCGTTTTTTATTGAAATATATTGATCCTGAATCATGAAATATTGATCATGAATATAATTAATTTATTATATTTGTACCTTTATATTTATATAGTTTTTTATTAAGTAAGACTTGAGAAAGAAAATATCTATTTATATACTTTGCAAATTGTAAATGAATAATAAAAAAATTGGCTGATAATTTTTAATAAAATGCTCAGGATTTTCAATTTACCCTGTAACATAATAATGGTTTAGTTCATAAAAACGAAACGTTATTCAACATTAAGATTTAAATTATATAAAATTCCGGTTACAATATTATTATTAATTCAAGCGTTTATTTATTTACAATTCTGTAATTGGAGTTTTCCTTCCTTAATTACCAATTAATTTGCACTACCACTTGCTGATATGCAATTAATATTTAGTACTGAATATAATTACAATTATGTCATAATACAATTATGTATATGTTCAATACCATTCAGCAATGTGGTCTAAATTTGATAATTTAATTAAGCATAATATGTTGCAATTTCGGTTGCATTCACTTGATTAAATTAATTGAAGTTTTGAAGAATTCTTAGATTTGGTGTATGTGTCTAGGTATTTGAATAAACACTAATTTGAAATATTTTTATGTTAATTTCAAAAAATATGTTAATTGTTTTATTGTAATATTGAAGTTTGTTGAATTATTCATTTAGAATAAAATGTAAAACTTGATAATATTAATAATAGAGAAATATTGATCTTCATCAAGATATTCTATATATGAAGACTTATATTCCATAAATAAATTATACCTACGTAAAGGTATGTTATTTTGTTTTTAAATGATTTATTTACCAACATTTCTGTTTGAATTTTGCCACACACAAACATATTTACCATAGTTTAGTAATTAAATGAAGATTATATAGCAACCAATTTGAAAACGTTAAAGAGGCTCTTTATTTTGTATTTACTAATATCTTTGTATTAAAATATAATATTTGTAACATAACGTAATTATGAACAATTTTAGTATATCTTCAGATTTATATTACTTTTTGAAAAAATTTATTTACACAAAAATAGTTGTATCTAACACTGGTCAACTTATATTTATTAAATTATAAACCTAAAAATTTAAGTCTAAAAATTTTTTGAGTATAAATTTTCTACTAGATTATAACTTTTTTTATTTTTTTTTTATTTATTTGAACAGCAATCAGAACTTATGTGTTCTATGAGCTGTTGTGATGAATCTCTTACAAACTACGTTTGTTTTATTTTAGATGGCAACCCAAACAGTTGTCTCATATCTCATACAATTGTTGTAACAGTGATGACTTTACTTTCAAGTGGCACGTTGCCACTACAGCTATGACCGCGAAAGGCCATTTTCACTTGAAATCATATTTGAAATCTATGATTTCAAGTGAAAATTTGGTATCAAGCTGCTTTGATACCGAACCGACCGAGGTTCGATTCGAACCCGGGTCTAAGATCAGATTATAACTGATTACATATTTTGTAATATTCTCATAATCAAGGCTCACCGTGAATCGAGACTGTTTTATTTATAACATGTACATATATAAATTACAAAATTTACTTTCGCATTAAAACGGATATTAACGAGCATATTATGAGTATGAAACATACATTATGTTAAAGTTAATATTTAATATTTGACTACTCGATATATAATATATATTTTCCTGCGGACAAGATAGCATCTTAAAGTTGTCTCGTTTATTCCGCAGTTTTTAATGATGCATGATGGAGAGAAACTTGAAGCAAGTTTGCTCTGAAATATGTTTCCCAGTTAAATGCCCCCATGTTGATTTTGTAATATATTAAATACACATTGTATCTCGGAGCTGGATTGACAAGGGATGCTTTAGATGGGATCGATATATTATCAAAACACAGAGCACGGTGTGAAATCGGTTAATTGAAATTAGAAATTTGGGAAGTTAAATATTGGGTTTAGATACTGCTAAAATTAGAGAGAATAGAGAGATTGATAAGAAAGATTAATAAAGATGGGACTTGATTGAAATTATGGTTATTTATATAAATAGGAGTGAAGGCTACCGAAAATAATAGGGCAGAATATAATTTGTACATGCAGTACATTTAATTATAATTGTTTTTGTATTGTGGAGAGCTCATAAATTTGAAAAAGGTAAATTCAGCACATGATAAGATAAATATGAGTTTAAGATTGATTTTGTATAGAAATCAACTATTGAAGACTCAATCAATTTTTGCATAATTGTTGCGCTGTGATAAGTAAATTATATACGTGGTGAATTTATTTTTATTTCATATTTATTTAACATAATAATTATCAATTTATATAGTTGTGAACTGGTCGTAATCATCATAGGTATCATTTTACATAATCGTGAAATGAAAGTAATCAGTGTATTTTAATTAAAACCTGATCGGGCATATAAAACATTTATTGAAATAAAATAAGTGCTAATAAAATGCATAGACTTTTTTGTTAAAATAAATATTTTATGCATTATAATTTATGTGCAATATTTATTTGCTACACTTTGTCGACTCTACATAATCTTATAATTTTTGGTATATTGATAAATATTTGAACAGATATAAAGTATATCAAATCAAACATAAAAGCGAATTAAATCAAATAAAAAGCCATTATGTAATTCAAATTTAAATGAAGACTTAAGTAAACATCACAGATTGGGAAAATTTTCCAGAAAAAACATCTTTTTTGTGTAGTATCAGGTATAAAATACAAATTGTATGTAACGGTGTTGTTGAATTTTACTTATATATAATAAGATAGGACACGTGTCGTTATTTAGAATATATATATATATATATATATATATATATATATATATATATATATCTGATAATCGGGCATAACATTAATAGAAGACGATTATTAGACTTTGTTAATACATATGTCAACATCAAATTCAGAACCATACAATATATATATATATATATATATATATATATGTGTGTGTGTGTGTGTGTGTGTAATAATTAGTTATGTAATGAGCTCAAAGAAACAGTTATTTAGTACATTTGTATAAAAATCTATATATGGTTTTTAGTAAAATAAGTCTTTTAAAACATTGCTGTAAAGAAATCAATGTGTAATCACAAATATAAATAAAAATATACACAATCAGAAAATATAACAATTTCATTGTCTTCTATTAGCTTTAGGTTTTATTTCAATGTTATGTGAAGAACGTGTAAATCACCTCAGATTATATATGTATATATATAAATTCTAAGTATCATATTATTTAGCAAATTTAAAAATTTCGTCCACATGGCAGTTACACATAATACATTTACTTCGACGTTATCAAAAGTTCCTGAAGTAATAAACTAACATAACCAACGGTGATGTCTCGTTGAAACTTTATATCAATTACCTCGCACACAACAAAGACGAAAACTTGCGCAGTATGAACACATTTCTATATAAATATTTCGTCAATGATTTATGGTGACTATCAGTACAAGCACAACAGCTGCGGTAGCTAATGCATGTCGTTCAGCCTTTCAGAACTTCAAGCAAAACTTTCGACCCGTTCCTTCGACAACGCCCGAGTCATTACACTCGATATCGCAGGCGTTGGGCAAACTTTTACATATTTTACTTTGACCATTAATGAGTTATTGACTAT
Organism: Ctenocephalides felis; assembly: GCF_003426905.1. NCBI lineage: Eukaryota > Metazoa > Arthropoda > Insecta > Siphonaptera > Pulicidae > Ctenocephalides > Ctenocephalides felis. The sequence continues at coordinate 23,312,922 of NW_020537324.1, forward strand.
CTTTCCGGGCTAAAGAAAAACTGTATAATGGTTGGGCGAGTTACCGAGAGCAAACAATTCCTGGGAACTGATTCTAAAACTACACATGTTTTTCATAAGAGAGTGCATATTATTTTTTTGTTCAGTAGGTTCATATATTTTATTTTATTAGTTAAATTTTGACTTAATAAATTGTCGAAGAGTAAAAATTACAAAGTTTGGTGTTAAAACTCGGTAATTTACATATAACATTAAGCGTATAGAAACTACAAGATCGCTCCACCGTATTGGATCGTATTGAATTAAAATGTAAATTCATTTTAGTAAATTATATTATTTTCAAGTAAAATCTCATTAAAAGTGCAGAGATTAAAACTTTCAGTATTTTCGTCATTCTATATATCCATTGCGTATCCCTTGTTAACTGATTTGTTTAAACTAAAATTTCATTTCAGAAAAAATTAAGGAATAATTATGTAGGTGTTTTTATATGTCTAAAGGTATTTTTCATTTGATGTTATCAATATAATACTATCAATTAAAATAGGTAAACAAATGAAACTTTATAATAATCGTTTCTCCTTATCAACAACACTTTTCATGCTCAACAATATCAATAACAAAACTCTAGAAATATACAATATTTCTCTAAAGTTTTGCAATTTGATTCATTATAAATAAAAATAAATTTAGTTTGCGATAAAAAGCTTTGATGAGAACTTGACTCAAAAGATATATTATAAGAAGTTCAAGCATGAAAGTAAAAGATTAATGGCGTAGCGCTTGATTTAATGAGATACGTTGAAAATTTTAATTAGTTTTCTCTTAAATGTTTATCATAATATAAGTATTTTTCAATTAAAATTTCGAATTAGAATAACGAGTGCAACTTTATTAGATAGTTCCAAATAAAATTAAATCGATATGAATAAAATCATTTGAATATGCATCATGAAATGATAATTAAAAAATCTATTAATTTTATAATAACTAAAGATGCTTATAATTTCATTTCCTAAAAACGCGTTTACAATAAAGATGTATATTTTATTGGAAATGTAAAATACGATATTTTTTAAGATAAATTTCCGGAAAACCATACAAACATGAGATAAATTGCGTTTAAATATTAACTCAAAAATATAAAATGAGAATTATAAATCCCTCAGGACTTATAGGCAGCCTGGGGCTCCCTGAATTTTCAATTATAAAAAACACGAAGTGACAGTGATATTCGAAACCGTAAGAAATTAGGTAGAAAATGTAAAAGCTTATTGTTCGTTTTGGAACACATTTTATTATTCATCTTCATACTTAGAAAGTACGCAGAGAAAATATGAATACATTAATTTTTTATCTTGTGTTTCATGAAAATAACGCTATCAATGTCTATTACCTAAAGCTTTGATAGTATCCAAGAATGTAAACTGTAGAAAAAGGTCAGAAGCAAACCGTTAGGTAAGTTTTTGTTAGTATAAAAACTTCAAAGGTATATTCAAAAACCTCAGCGCATTATTTTGAATAATTTATAAGAAGGAATATTCCCGTTCAATATTATTTGGAAAATCTCAAACGTAAATCGATGTAACCGATAGTTTGATAAATATATTTTGATATGATTTATGAACTTGTCTATTGGCAAAGTTGTATAAATCGCGTGCTTTTCTTCCACTTACATTTGATTTTACTACAAAATTTAGAATAGAATTATTCATTTGATGAATTTAGTTTTGGATATTGTAAAACAAACTAAATAAGAATAATAAGTTTCTAACATTTTTCATAAAAATAAATTGAATATAAATCAAAATTATATCATAACGATATTGTATGTTGCTACTAATATTCGTTCAGTGTATCTAAATCAATTTATTTGCTTGTCAAAATGAAAGCTCTCATAGCACATGTAACTATGTGTTACATTTGCATAAACAGTAAAATTGTCAATGTGAATTAACTTAAAATACCTTTACAAGCTAATTCAAATATGATGTTGCATCATGATGTTGTAATTACGTATTGTATATATGAAGCTGTCACAATATTAATGTAGATGACAAGAGTATATGTGAATATAGTATATTAAAGGTCAATCATGATTTAGTAGAAATATACATACATCATTGAATTAGAACATATGTTATTAAAAATTATGTTTTTTCTGTAGCATAATATATATTAAGTAAGAATTTGTTTACGTAGTTTTCCACTCAAATTACAAGTTCAACATGGTTCAAAAAAATAGATACAGTAGATCGTGAAAACAAAAGAATTGGAAAATAAACAAAATGTGAAATGTTACATTGATTTTTAAAATAGAATGATCAAAAATACTCAAAAATTGATTACATTTATTAAAATTTAAAATTTGAATAAAAATAATTGAAATGCGAATATTATTTCAAATTATTGTATGTCATGTAAGGCATTTAAGACATTAAGTCTAATCAGATTTAATTTAGAAGCAAAAATATGCCTAATATTTTCAAGGCTTCTCTGTTTATAGTTGCAAATTTCGATGATTCTCTAAAGATATATATATATATATATATATATATATATATATATATATATATATATGTATATATATATTAGAGATGGGCTTATTATATCCGAAGCCGGATCGACTCGAGTTTGACTCCGCTTCATGGTGGAGTTATATCCGCTAAACAACTCCACGACTCCGACAATTTTGAAACCAAAATACTCGAAACAAATGTGTTCTATAGTACGCTGTTTGTGTATCTAAGGATTTGTCAAATCCCATTAATTATTTGAAATAAAAATTCATGAATAATTATCAATGAAATAATTTTTCTAAAAAATTCACGAATAAATGACGGATTGTAAAAGTTTTCGGTCGACCAGATGATCGACTCAGTGACTCGTATTTTTAGCAGTGTTGACCAAAGAAAAAACGCAAAACTTGAGAATCAAATTCAATTTAATGATTTCCTTTTGATGAGAAAATAATCGATTATTTGGATTAATTTTATATAAAAATTATGTAGTAAACTTTGTAATAAAAGCAAAACATAATACTTCTGCTTTCAAAATTTTCCTTCTGCTATTTCCATTTGAAAATTAATATTATATCGCGTAGTTCGATTAGCATATTATTACTTTTATACAATTATATAATTGTAAAAGTAATAATATAATACTGAATATTTTCACTGCTTAAATACTAATGATATCACTGATGAATTTTGTACTCTAAAGGGTGTTATTTCAGGCTATGAAAAAACAATATTAAATAAATGTATTTCGTTTCGTATATTTTTCGGTACATTTACGGCCAAAGATTGTCGTAGTTGAAATATGACCCCTTACTATTCAATAAATTATACATTTGAGCTATTCACACTTGAATACAATTTCATCGTTCTGTATCTTTAAAGTAATATTTTTGTATTTTCTGAAAAATACACAATGGTATTTATTTTGACTTTTATACCTAAAAAAGGTCATAAAACTGCCAGCGAAACAAGAAAGTGACCGCTTCCTCCCAAATCAAAAACGACAAAAACACTAAATGCCTGTACGAGTTAACAGATTTAATACCAGTTTAAGGAAGTCGGACATGACAAATCCTGTGAAACAACTCCACTCGGATTCACTCCGAGAGAGTGAGTTGTATCGGAGTGATAACTCCGGAGTGAGTTACCCATCTCTTTATTTATTTATTTATAGAGTGGTCCTTAATATGGACATTTTCGAAGTTTCAGCTCTTGATATTAACTTTTAGATAGTGCGTAATGCAATCAAACTTCGTAAGGAAATAATATAAAAAAATGTTTGAATATTAAAAAAAAATTTAGGTATAACTTAGCGACAAATGAATTAAAAGTGAAAATTTGTGTCATTTTTTATTGCAAATTCGACGCTCTGCAAAAATTTTGAATTTTTTTTCATGCTATTTCAATACAAAACTTTGATTGCGCTCTATCTAAAAGACTATATTAAGAGCTAAAACTTTCAGAGATTTGTTTTTTATCAATTTCGAATCATTTGCGCTGTTGGGAGCAAGGAAGTTCGAAAATGTCAATATTAAGGACCACCCTAATATATATATATATATATATATATATATATATATATATATATATATATATATATTATATTACATATTGAATGAATATATAAAAATATTATTCATACATTTTACATACTTTCTTAAAACTGCCCATTTTGATATAAATTTTTAGGCACACTATTAATAGAAATTATAAACCCTACACTTTACTGATACTAAAGTGTTAACACAAAATATATAATATAAGAAACATTGGAATTTAAAACATATAAAATTTATATTGTGCTGAATATAAATAAATATAGAGAGTTTTTGATAGCTGCTTTAATATAAAATATTTTAGATTTCTTTTATTATATGAGAAACAGTCTAAACCTAAATTTCGTCGTTTTTTTTATTATATTTGACTATCGTCACTATAGTATCTTTTCAGGCTAAATTTTATATCTACTGTGTGTATAGTTTGCTATGAACAATAAGCCAAAAAAAATTATATATAATAAATAATTTAATTTTTTTTTAGTTCTCAAACACTAATTTGACAAATTAATTATAAATAATGAAAAATTGCGACCACGGTTGATGACTTTCTGATAATGCTATAAAATCTTATGGGTCCAAATTGCCTTATAAAATGCTTTCGCTTGCCTAACCACATACTTATAATTGAAGCCAGAATATTTAATTTGCATATTCATTAATGTATTCCGCTTCAAATTAATATGCTTTGAATATTTCCAATATAATTTTTCCGAGAAATTCTAATAAGAACCACATTACGGAGCGAGTTTGAGGAAAACAATCACAAAGATTGTTTTCTGGAAAATACAACCAGAACATAAAGAAAATAAGCGAGAATTAAAATTCTCTTTGCATAATATTACGAAAACATCTGCATTTATACGCGGATGAAAAGCGAAAAAAATGTGATGAGAAAAATACAAGAGAACATAGACATCGATGTTATCAGTTATCAGGGGAATGTCATATGAAGACAAGATCGAATACTCGGAGATAAATAGGATAATATTCATCCGGGCGGTTGTGAGGGTTTACTAGCATAAATGTTATTAATGTTTTGTAATCCCACATGACATTGAATAAACTTCTTCATTGGACGATATTAAGTCGCGCTCGGAAGGATATAGGAATAAATGGACTCATCTGAACTGGCAGCGGTGCCGAGCGCTCGGGGACTCCGCGGTTCGTGCGAGAAAATGAAGTGGTCTACCGTTGGAGAAATCGTACACGAGATGAATATATATATGTAAATGTCGCATGCGAAGCATAAATCTACAAAAGTGATTGTACTCGGCTGACGCAAGACTTTAATATCAGGGGTTGACATGACGTGTTAAACAATCGCGACGCTTTTATATTTAAAGCATTTCAAATCGCATGGAAAGCCGCGGCGATGTATGTTATTTCGCAGCCGGCACACAGGCACGTCAAACGCGATGGGATTTTGCTCATAATGGCGAAATACCTTGATTTATGCAAATACGATGCGATAGATAAAGCAATTGTATCGGCATGTTTATTGTTACTATATATAAACACTATTGATCATTTGTAATAATTCAGTATTCAAAATGAAACTAAATGAACATATTGTTTAGCCATCTCGCGGATCATGTGCCTGCTTAGGTAATTAGGTCGTAGGACATTGCAACCTGGTAATACGACCATTTCCGTCTACTATGCCAAAAAGGCATCAATCATTTATTCCAATTCCAACTACAAATCATTTCGCACCAACGTACCAGTTTAATTAGTGAACAAATATATAAGTTATAAAATGTGCAAAGTAGCGAGCATAGCTTGCTTAGTAACGTTTTCAATTCACACGACAGGGATATTTGGATCGAATCCTGTCATTGATTTACAATTTGTGAAAAAAATATGTGGAGTTAATTTGAAACTAAATAAAAATTGCATTTGTTAAGTAGAATTTGAATAAAAATTAAGAAAATTAGGAATAACAGAATTCGAATAGCTGAATTGTATTTGGAGTAAGAAAAAAAAATTAGAACTTGCTGAGATTAAAGAAGAATGAAGAAACCAATGAAATGAAGATAGAAGTTGAATGGAATTAGAAATTTGAAAAGAGCAAAAATTAAAAAAAATAAGAATAATATAGAATAGGATATATATATTATATATAATATATATATATATAATATATTTAAAAAAAGTGTAAACTGATTTATTTATATTCAAAAACCATAAATCTGCAATATTAACACAACAATATTGACAAATGGGCATATTGACATATTAACAATCTTGTTGTAAGCATTGCCTACAATTCTAAAAATTACAATTTTAGAGTGTCAGTATAAGCTGCAGAAACTAGTAATTTTAACATGAGGGCCAGTTCTCTGATAAAATACAAATGTTACGGTGATGCTATGTTACGGGTCTATAATCGTATGAATTGGTACTCACAAACAGTCAAAAAGCTATGTATTTGCTACGCAATCAGATGATCAAACATAAGACCTAGCAGCCAGAACACGCAATAGGTAGATAATTTTATCATAGAGTCAAGTTTCTGATGTATCATTCATAACGCATACGTGAAGTTAGGTATCGTGAGTACGATCATTGACATTATATAGACACCAGAGATTATACGTATAGTATTTCTTTATTTAATTGAACCCTAAAATTTGTAACAAATACCTTCTAAACTTCATTATTTAACATAGAAAGCTTTAACATTTTTTGCAATTATTAATGATTTTAATTGATTACAATATAATTATTTAAAGATGTTTCACTATAATACATCATAATATTATGTTAGGTTAAGGGAAAAAATCATTTTTATATGAACCTGATGTTTTAGTCAGAAAGCAATTTACTTTGGTATTCAGATATACTTCGTGCTTTTTTAATTAACGTAATCCGCTTAATGATAAAAAATAATTTGCCTGTACATTTTATTGAAACTGAATATATGACTAAGAGTAGGTCAAAGAAACTTGAAAAAATGAAATATCAAAAATTAAATATGGTCTATTATAACCAAAAATTTAATATTTCTTTTAATCTCAAAATTCCAGAATACTTTCATAGTTCACATGCTTGTAAACTCATTTGCAAGTGAAATGCATGAGTAAATATGGAATTATTATTTTTCAGGCTTAATTTCTTCACACATTGTTTCGTTATGGAACTATCAAGTTTAGTACCATTTTTCAATACCGATTAAATTCAAACGCAAACTCTTAGTAGTATTTGTCAAGACACTTTAGTACATTTTTTGGAAATGGCCTATCTTCTATCACGTTTAGAAATTGCTAATTCATAGTTGAAAAAATCTTAATTATGGAAAGCTTAAGACAATCATTTATCTAAATTATCCACATAATCCAAAATATTAAATATAATGTCTCAGTTACACCAAATCTGTAGGCTGAACTAATAAAAACTCATACATAACTTCCAAAACATTTCTTATTTTATCATGATGGTTTATAATCAATACTGTCACGTCGTTTTAGCTTGACGTTGAGTTTTGGGGCATCATGTAGATTTTGACAATCTTAATTATTTTGAGTAATTTTCCACAGACTAAGCAAGGATTACAACCGCAATGTATGAATTTCGAAATTTTTTTTTTTAAAGGTCATGTCTTTATTTGATGTTTACATTCGCCTGATATTTGAACCGGTTCATTTATATACATATATATATATATATACATATATATACACATATATATATATATATTACATATATATATATATATATATATATTTATATATATATATAATATATATATGTAAAACCTAATTAATTTTCGGAACCTATAGCATTACAATCGCATATCATTACTATGAATTTCCTAAATATTCAAATATTCTAATGCATTATTCGAATAATAATGCGGTAATATTGAACATACCGTAAGTGCATTAAATATACGAGCGAATTCTAAATAACATTAATATACATCAAATCGCAGGATTTCAATTAAGCAAATAACCATTTATTCGGAGTAATAGAAACAATTATCAAAACTGAGCACTAAATACACGAATTGTTCGATAATCGCTCCAACTCAGGTGGAGCACAATAGGAAAGCTCTTAACGCCTTCGCCATGTAGTAGCGTGGCTATTCACGATATGCAACGGCACTTGTGGGATAATCTCAATTTAAGTTTGTCCCGTTATTATGTGACAAGACTATCACGTTCCGCCTCATACTAAGTTGTCTTCGGTGTTCGCAGGGCATTTCGAAATAACAACACATATAACAACATCG
>NW_020537324.1:23322209-23346879 GCF_003426905.1 Ctenocephalides felis
TTGAATGTGAAACTGATGGCTGTGTTTTGCATTTACTTGAGTTTTGTTTTATCTTTATTATTTTGTCAATCAAGACTTGTAAAGTCTTATAATACAAAACTGCTTGCTTGGGCAATAAAAAGAACAATCAAATAAATATACAAGTAAAGTATCAAAGTAAACAAATAAGTAATAATAATTAAGAAACTAAAGGAAAATTATAAAATGAAGTAAAAAATTAAAATATAAATATTTATTTGAGATGAACGCGAATTTTATTTATTTCAATATTTTGAATATACAAATTATTCTATTATTAACTATATGTGCTCATTTTAATTTTATAGACTGTTTATAGTAACACGTTCATAAATTTTTTATGTTGGAATTGCATTAAAAATAACATTCAATTTAATTATCATTTCAAATAATTATGTAAAAACCAAAGGAATTTAGGAATGTTTTTAAAACTGGATTTATTTATTGGTCACTAAAATTTATTAAACAGAAATCATTGTATGTTTCACAATTCACCACATACATTGCAACATTTGATGCTACAGTCATATTTAGAAAAATATATTAGAGTTTAATTATAAATAGAAACATCATTATAAATCAGTATTTTAATTAAAATAATTTATGTAAAACTAAAAACATTTATATCTGTTAAATCTAGGTTTAATTAAATCTGGCTAATTACGTAATTGAATTAAATACAGAATTAATGAAATATGCGTAGACTCGTTTCATCGCAATTAACTTTTTGTTAACCAAAACAATTTTTACGATATTAACAACAATTTTTACAAAAACAATGAAAATAATTTTCACGATTTTTTTGATTTATGAGTTTAATACAATACGGATATTAGTGATGGTGATGCTCTTAACAAATCTCTAATAATCATATATACCATTATCTTCTGAATGTTATCAAAGAAAAAAATAAAAACATTTTGAATATGATACTGTTTCTTTATAATTATCTGGAAATAAAATTCTATGAAAAATGTTATTAAATTCTTGTATTTTGTTGTTGATATTATTATATTTTTTAGTAATTTTAAAAATGTATCATTTCTTTGATCTCTTTATGATTCAATACTAAATACACAATTTGAAAAGATTCTTCTACGAAGAGCTCGTTATGCAATTATTGACAAACTTAGAATCTTGAAACTTTCCATGCTCACTGTCGGAAAAACTTCATGAGTTACTGATAATTACTGAAATAAGTTACTTTCTTCTGATTAATGATCAATTGGCAATTCCATAAATTATCAGTAGTAGTTAAATAAAGATTATAAATATTTTGGAATAGAAAATATCGAAGAAAATATGCTTGCAGAATTCATTTGCTTATATTACACAAATTTAGTGAAGAATTGTTTGGACGACAGTTGCAAGTTTTTTATCATTTTATTACATAGTAACCGGTAAATTCACTTTTATGGAAAGTTGTATACATGCTACTCAAAGGTGAGATTCAACATTGTCCCATGACAATGAGATATTTTATTACAAAAATGCCAAGCAAAGTAATATAATGTTGAGAGATATTGAGTAAGACCATGACCTCTATCGTCATACAAAGTTTCATAAAAAAAATAAAACAAAAAACGGCCCAATCAATATTTGCTAATCTAATCTTTACTAATCAGCATGACACACTGACAATCACACACATAGACCTTTTGCAATTTTGGTATCAAACGATTCATAATGACCTGCAACATCAAAAAAACCTAACCTTAGCAAATTAGCTATTCAGACGAAAACAACTTCTTTTGCGAAAAATTAAAAATGAAATTGAACTGTTTTGTAAATAATTTTGTTGTATTTTGTTGACATTTTTTTGAAAATCAATATATGCAATGTTAACAATGGGTACAATAAGATGATTTTATAATTATTTTATAATTATGTAATATTATATAATGTGTAATAAATCTTTCCGGTAAAATATCGGAGCTAATGCTACAAACAAAGAAATTAATAAATGAACTACAATCTACTACCATCATAACAGTAAAGTAAAAAGTAATTATAATTACAAAGACTATTTTATACAAACGACTACAATTCTCATTTTATTTCCTGTATTAAAATAAACATAATCTGCTTATTATTAAATAAAATGTTCAATTTAACAACTTTTTCATATTAAAGTATATTATATCATTATCATTCCCGTTAGAAAAAATAAGTCTTTCAAATTTTTCATTTAATGCGAAGCAAATTAAAACAATGCTTTAAATGTCGGAAAATTTTAAATTAAAGTTAATTGTTCAGTAACAAATCACTATTTACAGCTTTTTTAATTTGTTCTGAATATGTAATATCATTTATTAAAGGGTAGAGCTGGATTTAAAGATTCAGCAATATCTCAAAAATAAGTAATCTTAGGAATTTTGCTTAACAACCATATTTGAAAGTAAAAGAAAAAAAAACGATTAATCAGCAGTCGAGCAACATCAGGAGATGAACGGCAATATTTGAAAATATTCAACAAAAGTATTTTCTTTTGTTGTTAGTTTTTTTTGGCTGTGAGCACTGTTGTTTAGTTACGAGACTTTAATGTATTGTGTATGTTATTTTATTGTTTTATAAGATGCGGTATTAATTTTAGACAACCGACGTATTTATATAACCTCTATAATAGTTTACATGTGGGGGGATAAAAAGGACTGTAGCGGAATGAACATGTTTCATCTGCCGATGTGAACGTCGTATCTAGCAACCTGGCGCGAGTTTATGTTTCACAATCGAATAAATTGTTCTCCCTGATTTTTGTTTCCGCGATTATTGTCGAGCAAATCATTTGATATCAAAGTAAGTTGTATATCACATTAGTTTCTTTGTAAAGTCTGGAGTTATCAATAAACTCGCATTATCATCGCGTTAATATAATGTCACTTACTGTTTCATTTCAAAATATAATATTTAATATGAAATGGCTCACTTGCGCCATAGGACTTCCTGAATCTTTAGTAAAGATAGTAAAGATGCCATAGTGTAGCATTTGTAAACAAAGTGAACAGTTCAAAATGGTGTAAATTCAGTTTAAAAACCTATTTTACAAATAAGCTATTAAACAAAATATTCCAACTCTACTGAAAAACTTTACTTAGAAAAGACCAGATCAAGGTTATATACCGTGCCATCTAGGTGACAAACTTTTAAAAAACAGCAATAAAAACATTATTATAATGATGAATTAGCTGCGAGTTTTACTGAGCATAGTCAGATAGTTATTTGTTTGTTATGTGTTATTTGTTGAGATGCAATTGTTTTGGTTTTCATAATATAATTGGCCAAAGTTAAATTAGACATTTATGCACTGCCCTATTATGGCTAGAGATTAACTACTAAATACTAAAAGTAGTGGACATTTATAGGTATACGGATATATCTATATAGAAAAAAATTAGAAAAACTATTATATATATTGTATTAATAAAAAGAAAATTCTCAATATGTATCTTAATATCCTAACCCTAAATTTTCACTAAATTGTGGTATATTTAGCAATGAGTTAATTATTAAAACTAAAACTTAAATACATTACACGTCGTTGACAATTTAAAGTCGTTTAAAGTCGTCATTATGACTATGTATTAACGAAACTTGGCGGATTCCGTTCAAAAGTAAATGCAGTCACACGGGCAATAATTAATTTCAACTAATTAATTTGCTCGACAGCAATTTATGCTGTATGACTTCTCTCTCATAAAGTATGAACGTATAACTTCAGTCGGAGTATTTTGTGATAAAATTCTGAATATGACAGATATTCAAAAGTGCAGTAAAGTGAAAATTTGAATAGTATAAACCATAAAGAGTTGTTCCATATATAGAATGTATAATTTAGTTGTTAATGAATCTTATGAAAAATTATTTATTAAGACATTTACTACAGATTTTATTAATTAGCTTCCCGTAGGGTAAGTTATAGTAACGGCAAAAGAAAATTGCGAATGGAAATTTTTATATATTCTTACTTTTTAAACGTTCTTGAACATTTTGGCATCTTTTAGAATAAATCCATATATGTGTATGTGTGTGTTTTTTTACCAAAAAGTACTCATATGATTTGTTTATTTCATTCTTCGTTTATTTTAAACACTGACGAAAATTCAAATGTACAATTATTAAAAATTTTATTTGAAAGACAAAAAAACTATAATAAATTTTCCTATCAATTGTTCAGATGAATAATATTTGAAGAAAAAATAAAACTTTAAATTCTTTATAGTATTAGAATTATATTATAGTATTATTATTATAGTTAAACTAAACACTGAATTTATTCCTGTGCAGTAGTTTTTTTATAAATAGTTTGATTTTTATTGCAAATTACATCAAAATATTTAAATTACACAAAATCTTTTTATCTGAAACTCGTTATTGATATTATTTTTATACTTATATTAACGATTCTTTGTCTAATCCAAATTAAAAGTAGTGTGTCATTTATAGTTTAGCTCATTAAGTCACTGTGATTTATTTTGGTTTTATTTATAAAATTAAAAAGTTTTCAGGTAACACACTCACAGATTTTTTTGTTTTATTGAATTCCATTTACCAATATACAGTCGCACAGATCTTAATACTATCATATTACACAACTTATATTAGATTCATTATTTACTATTTATTTAGTTTAGATAAATAACGCATTTAATATCTTAATAAAATTTTGAACCGAATTAAATTTATATATTGAAATCAATCATTCAATCTCGTTTTAGTCAATTTTCGTTTTTATTGTAAACTTATACATAATTATCATAATAATTCCTAATAGTTTTTGCTATTAAAAATAGATTGTAATTAAATATTGGAGATTAAACAATAATAATACTCATAATACAAGAATTATTTGTGCAATTTACTTAAATGATAGTATTATTTCCACATTTATTTCAACGATTCTCGGTCTAATCAAAATTAAACTAGCTGTAAGTGGAATTCTGTCTTAAGGCAATTAGGGCATCGTGCCTTAAGGCAATTTGCTGGAACTTTTAAGAAACTATAAATTTGACAAAAAAATACTTTTTTTTTAAATAATTTTTTTTTTAAAACAATTTTTTTTTGAAAAAAAAAAATGGTTTCTTCATTTTGATATATTTTGGAAATTCTGAACTTTTTTCCAAAGCAATCGTACTGCTTGAACTGCATAAAGACGAAAACAAAGCGCGTAAGCGCCGCGCCGCCGTCTAACGGATAAGCATTGGTACGGAACGCATAGGAATGCAAACAAAATTTATACTTATTGTTAAAATCTCTATAAAATATCTGATAATTTGACGTGCATATGTCTAATGATCATTTTTGACCGCCAAATGGCTTTTTTTTTACTTTTTTCATTAGATCTCCGAAACCGCTGGAGCTGCTTTCATGAAAATTTTATCAATTGTTCATCTTGTCAATACAAGTGAAATGTTTTTTGAATTATTGAAATCGGACGATCCATTCTCTTAAAAACTGAGTTACCATTTTTGGTACTTTTTGCCCCGTATCTTCGGAACGGTCAGACCTGCCTTCGCCAAACTAATCAGCACGTCTCATTATCAATACAAACTGAATGTTTTTTGAATTATTCAAATCGATTGATCGGTGTTCCCGAAATCGTCGACGAAAATTTGTATCCGCACACGCATCTTTTTTTTTAATTTGCTATTTATTGTATTTAGTTTATCTATAATTTAGTTGTTAATTTTACTTGATATGACAGGACAGTTTAATTTTAAATTAAAAAGTGTGTAAAAGCTGAAAAAGGACTTGTTACTTTATAACCTTTTAGAATTGATGTAAAAAGGCTGACCAATGCCTTATTTTTTATGGAGTAAAAAGTAAAAAAAAACATAGGTTACCACTGGGAAACCATTATTTATGTTCTTAATTTATATTTGATGAAGTGTTATGTTATTAAAAACAGATAGTAATTTAATCTTGAGAATCAATTAGAAAATATAATAAAAATAATATATATATCATTTTGTACCAATATTCTCACCCTTCAAATTTATTTATCCATAAAATTAACATATGTGATTAATATCCAACACACCCACCTAAATCATCAAAGATCACAACACTTATATTTATTTTCATTCCAAATCCATCACCAAATTAAATTCCAAAATTCAAAACACCGGAAACAGAACTAAACATATCAGATTTATATCACTGACAGTCTTTTCCAAGTTGACATATCAACCTTAATATCGCCGTCGGATCAACCGTGCGCGAAACGAACGAAATCAAACCGGTAGGGGTCGAAAATTTCATACGAATATCCGTAAGGGTATATCAGTGTTCTTATCACGGCGTCCGGGACGGTACTGACGCTGGTGGTGCGACGCCCGCGCCGCGACGCCAACGCGCAGGCGCAGGACGAGGATGCCGAGCGACATCATACGACGTACACCTAGTGTTAGAACGAAATATCGAGTACTGAGTAAATATCGATACTTTGCGATCGATAGTGAGTACTTTTGCTATCGATATTTTAGCTCGATCTATTTGCCAATATCGATTCTTTTCGTCGATAGTACTCAAAAAGAATCGACAGGGTAATCTATGAACACCACTCACCGACTTTTACCCAGTATGCCAAATGCAATGCAATAGTCTCTCTAGGTGGTCATGACTGTCCAAAAAAGTGTCAAAAAACGATCCCGAAGGGATCAAAACCAAAATGAATATGACCACTCTAATAAATAAAGATGTTTATTTATTACTATTATGTAAAATGAAACGGCTTTTTAAAGTACAAATATGTTTTACATATAAAAAGAATCGAAATATAATTATTTCAAATTATAATATTCATCAATTTCAATATATTAGTATTTTACGTAAAAAGAATCGAAATAAATTTATTATTATATTAGATGAGTATTAATTATTATTAACTTCCCGTAGGGCAAGTTATAGTAATCGCAAAAAAATCGAAAATGAAAATTTTTATATATCTTTGCGTTTCAAAAGTTTCTGAACATTTTGGCATACCTTAGAAAAAATGGATGTATGTGTGTGTGTGTGTGTGGTGTATGGTGTGTATGTATGTGCGGATACAAATTTTCGTCGACGATTTCGGGAACACGAATCAACCGATTTGAATAATTTAAAAAACATTTGATTTGTATTGATAAGGAGACGTGCTGATTAGTTTTGGCAAAGGTAGGTCTAGCCGTTCCGAAGATACGGGGCAAAAAATGCCGAAAACGGTAACTCGATTTTTAAGAGAACGGAGCGTCCGATTTGAATAATTCGTAAACATTTATTTGTATTGACAAAATGAAGAACTGTTCAAAATTTGGAAAAGCAGGTCCAACGACTTTGGAGATATGGAGGAAAAAGTAAAAAAATGAGCCATTTGGCGGTCAAAAATGATCATTAGACATATGCACATCAAATTATCAGATTATTTTATAGAGATTTTAACAATAAGTATAAATTTTGTTTACATTCCCATGGGTTCCGTACCGGTATTTACGCGTTAGAAGGCGATGCGGCGCTTACGCGCTTTGATATTTCGTCTTTATGCAGTGAAAGCAGTACGATTGCTTTGAAAAAACCTTCAGAATTTCCAAAATATGTCAAAATGAAGAAAACATTTTCTTTTCAAAAAAATTTGTTTGAAAAAAAAATTTTTTTTTTTAAAAAGTAATTTTTTGTCAAATTTATAGTTTTTCAAAAATCTAATTTTTTCGAAGTAAAATTTTTTCAAAATGTTAATTGTTTTTAAAAAAATAATAATTTTTGGTACGGGAAGTTCCAGCAATTTGCCTTAAGGCACAATGCCTTAATTGCCTTAAACAGAATTCCACTTACAGCTAGTTATTATTATTATTAGATGAGTATTATTATTTGAAATAATTATATAATTTATACATAGGCTTATAGAATCTTTGTCTTCTGATGGTCTATAACCAATTAACTCATGTATTGAAAATTTTTGAATATCAACATGCAAACATATGGGTTTTAGTTTCTCTGAACCATTTAAACTTTAAATCCCATCGCTCAGAAGGGATGTTTCTCTACAAGCGTCGAAATATTATCCTTGACTGTCATTAAAATGAAGGTTTATTGCTTTCCAAAGAGCTTCAACAATTCAACTATTCAACTTTCAGTAATTCAACAATTATAAAATATTATTTTACTTAAAAATGTTAAAAATATTATTGTACTTAAAAATACTTAAAAAGTATTGCTTTTTGAATATAGTATCAGACTATTATATTGTTTTATACAAATATACCTAACTATTATAACTTGTCTTTTTTTTTGAAAAATTATAGAATTTGAAATTAGTATTGAAAAATTACTGTTAAAATGTTAAAATTTTGAAATATTGATAATGATTCTGATTTAACACATCAGATACAAGCAATAGAATTCATTCTAATATTATGATATGATATTTAACATGTTTTAGATCTTTCTTGCACTTTTTCATGAAAAGTACTCAAAATTCGATATTGAGTACTATCCATACTTTCGCCACGATATTTTTTTAGCATCGATATTTTGATTAGATACTTTTTAAAGTACTCAATATCGATCTTTTGCCTCGATACTGCTAACACTACGTACACCTACCGCACGGCTTCCCAAAGTGGCCTACGCGTCATGGGCTTACGGGCGGCCGAACCCCGCGGGGGATGTTTCAGTCTTTAAGGTCCAGTGAATTTTAATTGATTGTCTGTTTGGTTTTGAAGATTGCGGAATCAAGTGGCCAATCATTTCGGTGGTAGTTCTATAGACTGAATGGTTGGGGTTGTGGAAAATTTCTTTTGGGAGAATTTTGAATAACAACTGTGTTTTTCAGTTGTTATTCAGTGAAGTTTTATACGTTTTTAACTAGTCGTGCATGTATCGTCCCTTAAGGCAAATTGTTGGCACTTCTTGCACCAAAAATTTCTATTTTTAGAAAACCTTTAAATTTAGAAATGTAAACAAAATTAAAATCTCTATGAATATCTTACATTTTTTCGCTTTTTTCGCTCGGTTACACCTGTTTTTGCATATTTTTTTTATATTGTTTTAACAGCAATCAGAACCTAACGTCCTATGAGCTGTTGAGCTGAAACTTCTGATTTCGTATTTTTTTAGATGGTAACCCAATGGTTAATCCATCCATATTTGATCATTTTGTTATTAGAATTAATCTAATAGGGCTGACTTTTTATTGGTGCAGCAATGCCGGGTGAGGGCTAATTTCACTTTTTCACAGGTTAAAATCGTTGTCACTGCTGCCTGACAACAGGTTGCTCGAAGTGGGTATCGAACCCGGGACCTCTGATTCAGCTCCCGTCGCTCTTGACCGCTTACCTACGGGCGAGCCCTACGCAAAAATTTGAACGGTACTTAATTTTGTCAATACAAATAAAGAGTTGTTTGAATTATTTTAACCGAACGCTCTGTTCTCTCGAAAACTGAAGAACTATTTTTGGCACTTTTTGCCTTGTATCTTCAAAACGGTTAGACCTGCTTTTCCTAAAAACCAATCAGAACGTCTTCTCTTCAATTCGAATGGAATGGTTTTTGAATTATCCGAAATCCAGGACGAAAATTTGTATCCGAACACACATACATCAAGTTTTTCTAACATATGCCAAAATGTCCAGAAACCTTTGAAACGTAATGATATGAAAAATATAAATTTTCGATTATTTTTAAAAATATATATTGCGATTATAATTACTTACATTACGGTTAGCTAATTATATAAGAATAAGAGCAAAGAATGAAAATATGCTACATCACATGGCTATAGAACAGTTCATTGTTATAATCTTTGTCTAAATTATAATAAAAGCAACAAAAAATATTTGTTTTTTATATATGTACCACTATTATTTATTAATTACCACTAATAATTTATTTCAGAATATCTATATTTATTATATTTTGAGTGAATGATACTGATTAGTTTTAGGTGAAAATCTACCGAGCCGTTTTATTGTAATTAACTGTTGAAAAAAAAAATTTAAGCCGATTTTTATGGATTTTTTTTAGCGATATATATCATGGTCTTATAGAACTCACTGTAATATTACGGCCTTACGACAAGAAGTTTAATTTTATAAAAATTCATCAAAGTTTTAGAAATGAGTTGTTTTTTGACGTTAGCTTAAATTAAAATTACACGATTTACTTAGTATAACAATATAGTATTTGGTCTTAATAAACATACTAAACCATTAAAATCCTACGGAAACTGGTTCAAAAATAATAATTGTTGATTTTTAAAAAGTTGCTTTCTGAAAATACTCCGAGTTACCGTGTTCGTTCGTTTTGAATTATGTGTAATAAATCCACTCATAAATTAATTTATTTTTTATTGATTAAGTCGTTCATTCACAAATATCGGGAAGTTCATATATCTTGCTTCAAGGCTAAATACCACTACCGACTAGTTTCATATGAATTGGTCGTAAACTGTCAACTGCGCAGTCAGGCGGTTTAGATATTAAACCTAACCTAGAAAACGCACAAACGTTAAAAAAAGAAATATTATCGTAACTAGACCTATTTCTACATTTGTGCTATTTGAATTTAATTTCAAACCCGCCCACCCTGTCAGAGCCATCAAGAAAACATAACATGTTAAAATAAAATATGTGCACGACAATATGAAATCTATCTCACTAACATAACTATGTTATATGAGTCCCAAAGAAGCAAATACGCCTAGCATTTATCCTACACACTACATTATCCCACCTACAATGTAATATATCAGATATAAAAATATAACTGTCTTTTCTAACTTTATCTCAATGAATATATGTACTGATGTTCATATTGCATTACTGTAACAATTAATTGCCATTTGCTTAACGTACACTTTAATATCTTCATTCGTGAGTTTATGTATTGTTTTAAATTTAGTATCAACAATTTCTTGCAAATAGTATTTTATATTTTGTGTTATTATAAATCATTTTGCAAGTACTGTGTAGGCTATATAATACAAAAAATAAAGATTCAAAATAACCGAAATTCTTATGAGATCTCAATTAACAATTATCTATATATTGATACAACATATTTCGGAAACGCGAAAATATTTCGGAAGTCATCATATACACCAGGTGAGATAGAAACGAGATGAGACGCAGAACTATGACGCGATTGCCCGATCGTGAATTAAATATGAAAGTGCGTTGAGACACGCACAGCGCGCGCAACCACCCCCGCACATATGATATGATCACGTTGTCCGCACTCTGATTACATTAATATGAAATACTTAATCGTATGAAATTAATTGTAAGATGAAAGGTATAATCTGGGATAGAGATGAGGTTTTGTAAAAAGTTGAAGATTATGTTTCTACAATTTCTTGCTTGGTAGTAATTTAATCGGGGTATTGTAGAACTTAATTGTAATCTTTATTACAAGATAAAATATGTGATGAATTAAAAAAATTAAAGAAGATATATAGAAGTCAATAAAAGTTATGTTCGTTTCTGATTTTTTTGTGTTAGAGTGTCAATATGTGTGTTTTAATTTTTCTATAAGCGATGGAAATGCATTTAGACATCCCTAGGTCTTTTGTCTGGGTATGACGGGCTCAATATCGCCTGGCCGTAATACCGACTAAAATTTAAGTTTATCTGTTACTTATTATCCTCACGGAAATCGTCGTCAATATGCGTGATTTTTTGTATTGTAATGGAACTGCATTTAGGAGTCCCAGACTAGGCCTTTAGCCTTGATATCACGGGTTCAATAGCGCCTGGCTGTAATACCAACTAAAATCTCCGCTTATCTCTTGCCTCTTGTTCCCATAGAAACCGTCGTTAGGCATTACCTTATGAGGGAGGATCTAGAATGCTATGATTCTAGATTCTCTTAATTATACTGTCCTCGTAATTACTATCATTTGCTCTTCTTCCCGAAGATCGCAAGACTAATAACACTTCGATAACGTGTGTGCATGTATATGCTTACTCAATATTTTGGCAACGTTTTAGAGAGCATGGATCCTCCGACTTTTATTTTCGATTTTTTACGATTACTGTAACTTACATCAAAGTAAGTTAATCATACGTGAGTAGATAGAATTTCTGTACGTCTCTGATTGCTAATCGGTTACTTACGTAGTACAGACTTGATTATTATTTGTTTTAATTAAATTACAACATTAGTATTATCAGCCGCATAATTAAAGATTTTGTCATAAATTTTGTCGAGTTAAACAATATAAAACTAACTATTTTGTGAAATAGACCAATAATATGACAAACCTATGATACGCTACGTTTTCACATAAAATGGTACTAAAAACTGTCAGAATGCTATATGGTTGCTGTGCAGTAACGTATTTTAGATATAAAACCTAACCTAGAAAACGCACAATGGTCAAAAAAAATTATGACTGCATCTTTCCACTGTGTCATAATAATGCATGAAGGTACATTTTATGAGTGAAACTCCTGACAGCACAGCAAATATATAGCATTTTATTAGTTTTTAGAACTATTTTATATGGAAAATGTCATTGTTCTCTTTTAAGTCAGAATTGACAGGTTAGAAATCGAGAAATCGAGAAATCGAGATTTTGTATATTTTTAACATTGCTATTTAGGTTTACTAACTTGAATTTAGATATATAAAATTTGTTATTCGTATTATCATTTGTCGTTCTAATAGACATCATTGAATTTTGAAGACATTGCTGCTACCTTAAAATTTATTTTTTACTCGTAGATGTATACTATACGTACCCTAGAATAAATAAACCGATATTATATTTGTTTTTTTTTTGGCTTGTATAGGCAACCAGAAAAAAAAACAAAATATTTTATTTTTATGATAGTATATATATATTATCAGCTACATTTAAAATAGAATGTTGAACTTTATTGAAAAAGCTACAATATAAATTAATAGATTAAACGGTTAAAACAATATATAATATATAAAGACGCTTAAAAAAAGTATTTGGACAAATATTGGTACACAAAATATTGAGCATATTCCTTATAAATTTTGCTAAAATGATGTAGCAATTGTAATTATAATTAATTAAATTAATAATTTGCTATCAAATTCTTGTTAAAAAGATGTTTGATATCAATATTACTGAAAGTATAACTATTTTCACTTTTTCTGCTATCTCATATTCTAAGCATATATCAAGATATGAAATGTAATTTAACAATGTTGAATGAAATAGTCACTCACAATTAGAAAAGTCAATTATAAATTTAGTCGATAAAATATAATAGATGTGTGTATATTACAAAATAAATACATTATTTCATGTAAATAAATAAATGTAGATAATCCAAAATAATATGAATAATATCTAGATTTTTACGTTTCAGTAAGTATTTTATATAGAATTTCGACTGTTTAATAAATAAAACTATTGCCCTGCTTCATATAAATATTTAAAATTTCATCACAAAACAATTATCAAAATTCCACGTAATTTTAAAAACAATATCCATTAAAACCTATTACACAATATGGTAAACGGACGCAATAAATATGAAAAGTCAGAAACAGGATAATTCAGTTACATTATTACAATCATAGATTTTTTAAAATATCGGAAAAATTTTAACACAGTCGAACACAAAAACGATTTTCTGATAATAAATATTGAAAATGTAAGTAATCATATTATAGGATCGTTTTATTTCCGAACAAAAATATATTAAGGAAATTAATTGCAGAATATTACATGACATTTTAATTATTGATATGAAGTTCATAATTAAATGAAGCATTGCAGTTCGAATGAAAAATTGTTGAAAAGGTATTTTTTGCATGATGCTCTCACTAAATGTAGCCAAACAAATTGAATGTAAATTTGTGAATGCCCAATATTGATGATTCAAGTCAATTTACTATTTTATTGAATTTTACAACATGCACATGCATCATGAAAATAGAATATAAAAGAATTTTTAATTTAATTTGTTGAGTATCAGGGATAAGGTTATTATATAGAACACTTCAGAATTCAAAAATCTTTACTAATTATTGTCATAAACATAAAATTGAGTAATACATACAAAATAATTTTTTATAGTAAATAAAAAAAATTGGAAAAAAATCCTTTTTTTAATAACTGATCGTTGTTTCTTAAAATTGTAAACACGCGGAAGTCATTCAAATTATAGACGAAAGATTGTATCTTACATACCCACGCACACTCATACATACACATCATTTTTTCTTAAGGTATGCCAAAGTGTTCAGAAATCTTCGAAACGTAAAGATAAGCAAAAAAAATTCCCGTAGTGTAAGTTATAGTAATCGCAAAAAAACTAAAATGAAAATTTTTATATATCTTTACGTTTCAGAGGTTTCTGAACATTTTGAAAAAAATTAATGTATGTGTGTGTGTGGGGATACAAATTTTCGCCGACGATTTTGAGAACACTGATATTAATTATTCAAAAAACATTCGATTGCTATACGGGGCAAAAAGTGCCACAAACGGTAACTCAATTTTTAAGAGAACGGAACGTCCGATTTTAATAATTCAAAAGCATTTTACTTGTATTGACAAGATAAAGCATTGATCAATCTTCGTTAAGGCAAGTCTAGCGGTTCGGAGATCTAGTGAAAAAAGTAAAAAAAAAGCATTTGGCGGTCAAAAATGATCATTAGACATATGCACATCAAATTATCAGATATTTTATAGTGATTTTAACAATAAGTAAATTTTGTCTCTATGCAATTAAAGAGCAGTAGGATTGCTTTGAAAAAAGTTCAGAATTTCAAAAATATTTCAAAATAAACATTTTTTTTCAAAAAGTCTTTTTTCCGAAAAATGTAAATTTTTGTTAAAAATTTATAGTTTCTCAAAAACCTAAATTTTTCAAGGTAATTTTTTTTCCAAAATCTTAATCATTTAAAAAAAATAATTTTTGGTACGGGAAGTTCTAGCAATCTACCTTAAGGCACTATGCCATGCGCCCCATCAGTTGATTGTTGGACGACCACAGTAATTATATCATAAAAGAATTTGAAAAAGGAAGTTAATTGTTCTTAAATTCTCAAGTTCTAACATTTTACCCCACGATTAATTTACCAAAAATGAAAACATAAAGCTAATGTGACCAGCTATTTATTTAACTTTGTTAGAAACATCGTGATGTAATAAGAGTAATATTATTATTTCAAATATGTTAATTAAATTCATTTCGCCAGCGCAGCGTAAAAACAACTCAACAATACGTTCTGCGAACCTTAATTACGATAATGAGAATATGCTTTGTTATTCCGTTTCCAAGTTGATTTTTTGTCCGCGAATTCGTCAAAACAAAAAACAAGTTTGCAATTCGACAATTTATTTTTCCATGTTATTTATTTATTTCTCCAATCAATCAAAATACAGTTGTGTGCGGGCATATTTTACATTAAGTGAGTAGCGACAGATTGATATAGATGGTGAACATCAAAACACACGCATGCAGAATAATTATTTTCCGTTGAAAATAAATATTTTTTATTCATATTTCCATGAATTCGTGTGGTTCGTAAATATAAAAAAGTTTTGCGCCAGATTTTTTTCTGTTAAAAGCTTTAAACACTGTAAAATATTTTGCAGGGAAATGAAATTTATAAATTTTACTGAGCACGAATTGATTGATTTAGTTTGAAAGTTTAATTTTAATTTTATATTTTATATTTAATTTTAACTTTAATTTGTCCATTTAGCAATTAGATTGAAAAATTAAACCAAGAAGCTTTGACTATCGACTCTTTAATAATTATTTTGTGTATGATTTCAATCTCCACATAATTTTTATTGTATTGATTGTAGTAGAAATACTATTTTTATACAGTTTTTATAGAAATTACTATAGAATCGATTTTCTAAGAAATAGCATAGACAATAAATTAATTATAGTATGGCAGTAACCTTCCAATTAATAATAAAAATTATAAAGTACCAATTTTTAGTTAAATTACTGCTGTACCAGTATTTTTGTAAGATTACTGCTGTACCAGTATCTTAGTAAATTTTCTAAAATATTGGTACAGCAGTAAATTTACTAAAATACTGGTACAGCAGTAAATTTACTAAAATACTGATACAGCAGTAAATTTACTATAATACTGGTAAAGCAGTAAATTTACTAAAATACTGGTAAAGCAGTAAATTTACTAAAATACTAATACAGCTATTTTAGTAACCAGTATTTTAGTAAATTTACTGCCGTACCAGTATTTTAGTAAATTTACTGCCGTACCAGTATTTTAGTAAATTTACTGCTGTACCAGTATTTTAGTAAATTTTTTGCTATACCAGTATTTTAGTAAATTTACTGCTGTACCAGTAAATTAATAAATTTACTGCTGTACCTGTATTTTAGAAAATTTACCGCTGCAGTGCCAATATTTTAGTAGAAATTACTGTAGTACTCAGTAATAATTTCTCGCAAAATTACTGTAGATTAATTTACATAAAAATTTTATTGTTTAAATTTTTATTGTTTTTATTTTAGTAAATGCAGTACTTAGTATTTTAGCAAAATTACTGTAGAACGAGCAAGAACGAGTATATTAGTAAAATTAATGTAGTACCAATATTTTTGTAAAATTATGTAGTATTATTTTTATGCAGTATATTATATATATATATATATATATATATATATATATATAATATATATATACAAAAAATATTGTACTAATTTTAGTGAAATCACTATTATACTAATTTTAGTAGAATTACTATAGTATAAATATATAGTAAAATGCTGCATTGCAAATGAAAACATGAGCAATGCTTAAGCTATTTGCATACTTATTTTTTTAAATAATGTAACATTTTATATAATTTTTAACAATCATATTCCATTATGTGTGAATAACTATAGTGAATCAATAATCACTGATACTCCTAATTTTATTGATAAACGAACATTTTTGCTCAGGAGTACTAATAACGTATTTTTCAATTTGAAATGACAATATATCAAATTATTAATTGTACAAAGAACACTAATTTTAAAAATAGCTATATGATAGTAAATATTTTAATAGCATATTTTGTTAGCTATGTTTCTTTTCGGGAGGCAGGCATGGTGTAACGGTTCAATACGAACCCCAGCCTAGCTCGATATCACGCAGGATGATAAATTTCTACGTGAGGTTATAGATTTCAGATTTAGGGTTCATTACTCCGATAAAATACTTATCTTTATATTTTTTTATGTGTAAATTGTTAATAAAAAAACTGTCAAAATGTTATGTATCAACGCTATATTATGATATATTTAATAGCGTTAATTTGTCTGTGATCCAGCAATTAATACAAAAAGCGATTTTCTACTTGAGATTATGGATCCAATTCATCGATAAAATATCGGTAATTTTATCGGTGAATTGGATTTATAATCTCAAGTAAAAAATCACTTCGTATTCATTGCTGCATCACAGGCAATTTAAAACTATTAGATATGTCTAATATATAGTACATATGTTATACCAAAAAATTAGGTTAAACCATTGGGTTACCTTCTCGCAAATAATAAATTAGCAAATAAATAAGTGAGCAATTACAGCTCTAAGAACACACAGTTCTGATCTTCGTAATTAAAAAATGTTTACCTATTAAAATGTGAGCATATACATTCAATTTATCACATAAATTAGTTACATTGAATAAAACTATTATAGTTTCTATACCTACATCATTTTATTAGTATATTTGTTGATATTATAAACTATCGTAAAAATGAAGTTTTTCTATTTTCTATTGATTTTTGCGTTTTTGTCGCATCTATAATATTTATTCGTTGGAACGGCGAGTTCTTTTAGTGTTAAGCACGAAGGTAGGAGGCTTCGGAATATCTGCAATATATTTTCTATTCGGTAAACTATGTCGGCCGCTCTCCGAAAAAGATGGACACGGTGCCATCACTCTGTAAAAATACATTTTAATATAATTACAAGTAGTTTCATGATTACAATTATTAATTTGTAATGTTTAATTACTATTATAATGCGCAAATTTTCTGGGATAATGAAGAACAAATGAAATTAGAAGATTAGTTCAAGCGTTATTATCGAATTCGATAAAAATATTTTTTGTTCTAAATTGAAACAATTTTAACCGCCATATAAAATCGTAGGCAAAATTGCATATTTGAACGATTACATGTATTTTTTTTTTATAAAATATGTTGAAAATTTATTTACAAATTTTTCAATAATTCAAAATAGTTATATCAATATTATTCTAATATTAATATTAGAAGTTAAAATGCTTAATATATTATAAGCTGTAGAAATCATAACAATAAATTGTATATTTAACTCTTTGGGGACGGCTGTCCACCTGAGTGGAAAACATACTTTGTGAGGCACAGGCTATTTTATAAACAATGACTCAGTTAGAATCAGTCGTTATCGAAAAGTTGAATAAATTACATATAGCAGTGATAAACAGTGTTGTATTTTGAAAATAATTTTAAGCTATTTTAGTAGTGTTTTTAGCCTTTTTCTTTACTATATAATTTTTTTTTTAAATATTAAAAACGACCAAGCGCTTTTAAATATGGCAAAACGACTGGTAAGTTTTGTGAATGAAGCAGTAGTTATAATGAGTTTCAAATAGACATTTATACAGACAAATTTTACGAAATTACCATTCGCACCAAAGATAGTGATGAATGTGATGATGATATTATCTTACTAATAAAAAGAAGTAGAATTTCGATAAATTAAATGAAGAGTGGAAAGACATTTGCGAATGTGCCAATTCTCCTTCAATACTCGAGTACAAATATGCCGACTACAAATACCAAGCAATATAAGACATCTAATAAATTATTTTTCTTTACATTTTGCAAATGAATTATTAGACAATGGCAACAAAAAATAAACAAATATACTGACTAACCAGTGGTATATTCTAAATGCGAGAGAAGGAAAAAGAGATTGTATTGTCTGTTCCGACGGAAAAGCACCATGAGTCAGTCGGCGAACAACAAATTTTATTGTTTAACATATCAAAATCAACCAGCTATATATTTTGGAAATTATTTTGAACGTCACCATTCTTTATAAAATGATCAAAAATGAAGTATGTACTTCAATGAACATAAATTCTTATCAAACAAATTGCGTAACATACACAATGAAATCAAGTTTACAGCCGATACAGTAGATTGTTTTGAAATCGGTGCCGTCCCGTAAGTATTATTGTTAATATTAATGTTAGAGCCTTACTATACAAAAAAATTGAATATATAAATTGTATGTGTAAACCTAAACTAGATCATAAAATTTATAGTAACCTTCATGTTTGACTACGAGGTTTGGAATTTGACTTCAAATTATATTGGATTCTAATGATTTTAGTTACTTAATCAAATTTTAAACCTATATTATCATATATATATATATATAATAGTGTACGACTTAATGATAAATTTATTTGATCAAATTAAAACTTATAGGAACCTTTTAACAGGATTTGCGGAGTTGTACTCTTCATCATGCGGAATTGGTAAAAGTTTGATTAGAACCTTGTAATTTATTAAAAATTGCCTTTAAAAAATTGACTGTGCAAAATATATGAGAAGATGGTGACCAGGGTAAACCATGTCACAAAGCCAGGCAATTTATAATATTAGCAAAGATATATTGACTTCTTCAATAAATAATGTTGCCAGAATAGACCAAACATAATATTTACATCTATAGTAAACGGCAGCAAAAAATCTAAAGTTGATTTACGAAAATCCAAAGTGCTTTATGAGGATCCTATTTAATATTAATTGTAATAAATTAACAAATTAATTGAATTATTGTGAAGATAAAGAAGAAAGAAGTATGTACATCAATTAAAAATATTATTACAATATATGAAATAACAGTAAATTGTTTTGAGTTTTAATTGTGATGATCCACTCTGGTGACCTAACTCTTCATATGTTTGCGAACTAGTGAAGTGATCGATTAGATATGTAGATAAAGGCAATGATTTATATATAAATTAAAATATACCTAAAAGATTTATCCGACCTACGTTCAACTTTAGGAGGTTTGACCTTCTTCACAATCGTAGCCCTTTCAGAGACTCCCGGCATACTTACACGTCGATATTTCAAGGGGTCAACCTTGATTTCAATTAAATCCTTTCTGGTATCAATATTCATCCTGGCTTCCACTTGAGTACTGAAAGGTCTCCTAGGTATGGCAGCGTATGTGGAATATTTCAGCTTTCCATCTTTTTCATTACAACACATGCCAGCTGGACACTTCTGTTTGGGTGGTTTCTCCTTTTCTGTCAAGCAAGTACGGATAACCTTCTTGGGGGGTTTGGGACAGTCGTCCCACGTCTTTTGGCGACATGGAGGGTATTCTTTGCGTTCTTGCAAGTCCATGGGCACATAGTCTTCGCAAGGCTGTTTAAAACAATCTTCATATTTGGGATCTTGGTCAGGTACGAAACGCTTCTTGGGACGGCCATGGTAGCATTTCTTTGGTGGTGGTTCATCGCACCCAGATTTGTGGCGGACTACAATAGACGAGGTGGGATCGCACGATTTTCCCAAAATAGAAGCATCCTGTTGTAGCAGCTTGAAGATATATTTATGTAAAATCGTATATCATTTTAATTGATAAGTTGCCTATCAAACTACGAAAACTGCTATTTATACTTTACAATTGTCAACATGAGACTTTGCATTTTTTCTATCAAATAAGTTGCTAAAACTTATTTTATCTATTCAATATTTTTTTATATTCTTTATTGATTTCTAGATATTTACCTTGTGTAATAATATCAACAAATTAATAATTAAATTAATTATATATTAGTACAATTAGGTATACAACTTTGCGTCCGCCTTATTTTCGTAAAGAAATCAAATTTTAAGAGCGGCAGTTGCAAAGTTGTACACCTATTAGTTCTAATATAGAATAAACTGTTAAGTAATAAATTTAAATAAAAATTTTACACAAATATTTTAACACAAGTTTTAATCTAAAATTGTAATACTCTAACGAATTATAACAAATAATGATTATATTTATTATGACACCTCAAATCATGAATAATCTTTCATCATGAATAATCGTCATCAAATGCTCCATTTTGAATAGAATAATCAAATGCTCGATTTTTTTAATAAATTAAATAGTAATTTAGTGCTCCAAATGTAATTATGCAATAACAAAACACAATTAGGAAAATTCAGTTTTGAAAACCGTAACTGTCATTAATTACTATTTAATATTTTAAAACTAATAAATAAAATTTCTACCTGTATTGCACGTGTTGCTCGAGCGGCATTATACACAAATTTTGATGTTGCATTGAACATTTTGTTGATGTAGGTATAGATTTTTTAATTTTTGTTCACAATTTATTTTTGGATATAAATAAAATTATTACACTTAAATTTGGTGTTCCATTGTTTTGAGTCACAATTTTACAGTTATCCCAGTACCATATAAAATGACTTTCAAAACAAATGTATTATGCTTATCGCAGGTGCATAAATTTGACGTTCCGTTACATAAGAATATAATATATAATGTTGATGGGATGAAATTCCATGTTCGACGAACATTATCATATAACATTTTAATATAAATGAATTACCGACAGTAGTTTGTAAAATTAAAACCAATGTGATGAGATTCAGGAACAAGGAACATGTTTACATTTTTTTTCAATATTTCATATCCATATGCATAATTTTGGGAAGAATTTGGAGTAAATTTATATATATACATACAGTAAACCCTCGCTTTACGCGGCAAGTGCATACCGTGCAGTATGGGGAACCGTGCTATAAGAAACTCGTATTTAACATACAATTCAGGCTAATTCGTAGTGCGTTCTATGGAACCTTACATAGTGCAGTATGGGATCCGTGCTATGAGAGGCTCACAGTTGGTACAAATCGCACCATTTTTATTGCGCTGTATGGAGACCAAGAAATACCACTTGAAGTAGGAGTAATACCGACGAAATGACATGTAGGGCATTGACACGATTGACACCTTATTCAAAACGGTCAAACGTGTTCTTAGGCGGCTATTATATAAACAGGCATGTCTAAAAGATAAGTCAATAACAAAATTTACATCAATACCCTTTTGCACAACGAACTTATGGGCTGTTGACCAAATACCGTGTAATAAGAAGTCCGTCCGGGATGTCGGATTTTTAGCTCCGTGTAGTATGGAAACCGTGTATCCAGAGTGCCGTGTATAGCGAGGGCCTACTGTATATATATATATATATATATATATATATATATATATATATATACTATATTTATAATGTTTTAACAGTGATCAGAACTAAGTAATCTATGAGCTATGTTTGCAAACGTACATCCTAACAGTATTTTTTCATGAAAGGGCAACCCAATGGTCGACGACTTCAATTATCAGTACATGTATATAAAAGGTAATTTTAATATGAGATTATATTCAGATTCTTTAATATAACGCGAAAATTTGATAACATACTGCTTGTTATCAAACTGATCGAGCTTGTATTAAACCCTGAATCTATTTGTACTAGTCCACGATCTTACATACCATTACACCATATCGGGATCATACAGAATTAATAGTGAATACTTAAGTTTAAGATTACTAATGCAGAAAAATAATTCTATCAAATCAAAAAATTTGGCTCCTTCATTAAACTGTCTGTGACGTCATAATCGAGGTACATATAACGTCAAATGTTTTTGAGGTAAAATAACACTTGCAACAATTTATTTTATACAGCATATCTTGAAAATTCTGTAAATATATTTAATTTTGAAGATATGTTTTAGTTTGTGTCAATAGTCAAAAATTTATATGAATGACGCGTGTAAGCGTCAATACACAAAATTCTGCCATTTCTCCATGAACTCCTAATCAAAGATTAAAAAAATGGTAATACGATTTTAAATGCAATGTCAAAAAAAGTAGTGATCTCTTTGAAGATGAACGCTTTAAGGCCAAAGACCAGCATATTGTCTTAAAAAAATAATGTATACTTTGATTGGCAATAAATTTAAATGCATACCAAAAAAAAACTTCTCCAAAACGAGCAAATTTGGCAATATGGGTAAATATTAAAATATTTATCAAAAATCAGTAACTATTCAGTTAAAATTATCTATTAATTTTATTTCCTGTTTTTTCTTTAGACCTCGTGTCATAAGAGACCATTTCATTAATTTATCAATATCACTTATTAAATTACTCTGAAATTTTAGTAATGTAAATGTCGTGCATTTTGCAGATTTGTCATTTCCAATAATAACATCATTATGAATTTGTATATATTATAACAGATATTCTAAAAAATAAATCTGATATACATATATGTATATCGTGTAATAACCCTGATATACATATATGTATGTGAGGAACAATTTTGCACTCACCTCAAATGCTTCACATTTCGACCTTATCCAAGAGTATCGCTGTTGCCTCTTTATTCCACACATTATTATTTTTAAATACATTGTAATTTAAAAAATGAATAAACAATATTATAGTACTTAAACACTCAGATTCATGTAACGCATATTATTAATTGCACAATGTCTATGCAACAAACATGGCGTCTTGATATAATGAAATATAATCTAGTTTTAACTAAAATCCATGTCCCCCGTGTGCCATCCATACTTTGCGGTATGCATATTGCAATATATTATGAAGAACTAAAATCTATAAAAATAATATTTTATCACTGATAATAATTTATAACCGACCAGCAGAATTTTATTCCCGCGAATCCGAACCGAACCACATGGCAAGTAACCAATAAACTGAGCCATTGCACAAATATTCTTTAACCTGTTAGTACCTGTATCGGTGGTGCCTGATAGGAACATTTGGAACCCTAGCGCCACACAACGATGGTGATTCAGAGCCATATGTGGTAACCTTATCAGAGAGGTACTATGTTGTAAAATATTGATTCAACTGGGTATTTATTAGAAGTATTTATATGATCAATGGCACAGTTTTGTTTCGCTAATGAACATGAATACCAAAATATTTATAATTAGACTTTTTAAATTGTGTGTTATTACTTTGTCGTCCTACTATTTTTAATATCTTTCTTATGTTATATTTATTATTATTGTTTTTTTTTTTAACGTTTTTCTAATATTATTTCTATTATTCACAAATTTTATTTATTTTATTTGTTAATTTTATTATTTTCATTATACACTTTTTATTTTATATTTTATAATATATTATGTCTCTTAATTTGTACTATATTATATCTTTTTTCCAATTATTATTTAATGTTACTAGATGTTATTTAACAGTTGTAACTGATATTGAAATCAAAAACAAAAGTCTCTGAAATTTTTTTAACTCATGCTGTATTAAAGTAAACGATAAACGTAGATCCATTATGTTTTAGATTTTTATAAGCATTATCATGTGTATAAAATTATTGCTTTTTTAACTTTAACTCTTAATTTTTTTATTAAGTGTATTAATGGAAAATTATTTTATTTAATGCAAACTTTCAAGAAAATGTTTATTTTTTATTTTGCACATACAGATTTGTTGAATTCTGATTATTTCCAATTATGTAGTTACTATAGTTCTATTAACAACAATTTGCAATATTGCTGTATAATAATTCAAGAATAAAACATAAAAATGATTTTAATGATTTTAGATTCCTTATTCTTATCGTCGTTTT
>NW_020537324.1:23347879-23365379 GCF_003426905.1 Ctenocephalides felis
GAATATTTATAACAGCAGCAAAAGAAAGTTAATGGAAATAATTCTGTATAAAAGCGTTCGAATTAATACACGTTTGAATTATTTAACGTAATTATTTCGGCGCAAATTATAGTTACATTAACGCCAGCATAGTAATAGTTGTATCGCAATTACATTTTCTCATAGCTTTTGTACCGACACATAATTATACAGAATTGATGTTTTCACATTAATATTATAGTAATTATTGTGCATTCAGATAGATAAATTAAGCAATTTATTATAGGAGATATTTTAAATTTATGTTCCATTTGGAAAAACAGTTCCGTTTTATTCGTAATACTTAAAAAATGCGTTATCGGTATACTGTTATAAGTGTCAATATATCTTCTCGATCCTAAAGTTTTTTTTTTGAACAGCGATCAGAACTTATTGGTTCTATGAGCTGTTGTGATTAATATCTTACAAACTACGTTTGTTTTATTCCAGATGGCAACCCAAACAATTGTCACATCTCTGTATGATAAATTTTCATTACAATCTCTGTAATAGGCCAAGTATGGTGCAACAATGCAGGGTTAAGGCTATTTTTACTTGGTAACATATTGCTATTTATATTTCCAAGTGAAAATCGTTGTCACTGTTGCCTGACAACAGGCTGCTCGAAGTGGGTATCGAACCCGGGGACCTCTGAAACAAGTCCCGTCGCTCTTAAACGCTAATCCTAAAGTAACTAAATAATTTTAACAAAAATCATAACAATTGCTTAATAACGTAATAGACTAAAACTTTGAGATAGAATAAATTTCACCAAACCCATAATGGGTATTCTATTTTAATTTCCTAATGTAATTATCTAAATATATACTCTCGGTAAATTAATTATTCGTAATAGGTTCATGCATGTTACTATCCTATGTAATATAACGTTTGTGAGCACAAATCGTTATAAACTTCTGACGAGCGTGCATCTGACAGTTATCCAAAGTTTATATATGCACATGTGGATATCTGCTGTCGTCTGTAATTTCCACAATACAATCCTGCTCAACGGATCATTGCCGACCATTTTCATGAGAATTTAGACGCTAGAATTATTTGGACAGAGAAACATAAATTAAGTTACTAGTCATGTGAGAATTAGCTACATCTTATACCGATAAAGTGAGAAATCCATTTGGTTCTAGTTATTATTGAAATCAATGTTGAAGCTAAACAGAAACTATTTATGCTTTTTATAAACGCCTTTGAGATCATTTTAATAGAGTTTATGCAGCTATTAAGAATATTTTTTGATATAAAAATATTTGTTACTAATCATGACATATTATATAAGACTCATTTCAAAATATTTTTTTGATAATCAGATCATTAATACTGGTATTTTTCTATTACAGACGATTTTTAGGATCATTTCAACGTGAAGAATTATATAGATACATAAACAATTAAAACAGAAACAGACAAAACAGCAAATAACTAAATTATTACAATGATTCAATATGAATTAAATGAATTATATTTTTCAAATAACTACGATTCTGTCTTCAAAAGAAAAAAACGAGACAGTTTTAAATAAATGTTAAAGCTTGAAGGTCACAATTATACATAAAATAACGGTCTAAAAAGTTCTTCGAATTGATCGTCAACAATTACTTACCAGGATTTTTTAGATTAAATAATCATTACATAAATGAAGATGTTTCAAGTTATGAGTATTGTTATACAGAATTATGAGTTACTTACGTTATTAATGATTAGGAAACAGACTAACAAAATTCTATTGTATTCGAATTCAATTTAGAGCTCTATTTCAGATATATTTTTACAACATTCCAATACAATGTAATATATGTATTAACAATAATACTCAAGAAATTACTGATATCATGTACTTTGAAAACTTTTCTATTCATAACCATATAGTTAATCATATATATTTTTTGCACAAATTTAAATATCACCCAGACCAAACAGACCCAGCATGATTTTTGCTAGGAGCGACTCAAGAAAAAGCTTCCTATTATAATTAACACGAAGTATTATATTTAGTGAAACATATGCTCGTTTATCGTATCTTGATAAAAATTAATTTAAGTCGAGTATTGTTTTGCTGGTATTCTTAAATATCTCTTATTATTATATAACTTTTTAGTTTAGTACTATTTTTTGTTGAGCAGCAATCAGAACTTCTGTGAGTATTTTAGAATCTGTTGTGATGTAACTCCAGTGTTATTTATTTATTTATGCATGTAATCATTTATTTACTGCAATTTTATAACTATATTTAAAATTCATTAGGATGTAATGTAATGAAAGTCATACTTCAAATATGGTATGATCGGTTTGTCATTGTAAATTGGATTTAGGACTTGAACCTTTATTAGAGAAATGAAGTAATTGCTGATTAATGAATTATATTATGTTCGTTCACTTAGTGAATTATTGTAAGCAACGCCTAAACAAATATTGTTTTCACAATTTCACTCATGTAATTGTGTTCGAAAAACTTCGTGTAATTAAAATCAACATACTTTTATTGTCTGCTTGAATTTTTTTTTACTTTTTTGCTGGCGATACAATATCATTACTTGAGCAACTGCAATATCTGTCTTGACTATAAAAATATTTACTATTTTAATATAATAACTTAAAAAAAATTATAGAAGTTACGAATCATATAGAAATTAGTTCAATTAACATACGTTTGCACACGGCACAAATGTTACATTTGTTTTATAAGTTCATTACGGTTTTTTACGATAATTATTTACGGTGGACAGGGTAAACGATTCTTCTAATTCAGACATTTTTTATTAATGTACTACGATGTAATTTTGAAATCTAATGACATTCCAATATAATGCTCCTCGGAGACGCATACAACGTACGCCGGAATAGAAATGATTTCATCGAGAGCAAATGGCAAAAAGTTCGGGCGTAGCGCAACTTCCGTTGCATTTTCAGAGATTTTCTCGCTAGTCGCGCCTAAAGAAGCTTTACTTAAAAAAATCCAAGAATATTTAATAACATTCGACTAAGAGTAACATAATCTGCATATTTTTTACTAGAGTATTCAAAGTGATTTATATTTTTATATAAACGGTACAAATACATTTCGTAACTAGCATATTTCCTTAAATTATGATAAACGTATGAACAAACCGAAGTTCATACCATCATCAAATTTCTCTGGTTTAGATTCCTTCATCTTTTCTTCTCAGCAATTGATTCATACACAGCACACTATATTATAACCATATATAAATAAATATATTTATTAAATAAATGATAATTCGCATTGATTTTCTCTAGTTTCTCACCGCACATGAATAATTCGTACTCGCGCTAATCCTCCACCGGCGTTTAGTTACCACATTCGAGGGAGGCTTGTGTACCTTGAGTACATACTAAAGGCATATAGGTATGCATTGATTAGGTTCATTAGAATTAATTGCTGGTATTACATACCACAAATTTACCATTATACTCATGATTCACATACTTTACGTCAAACCACAATGAAAGTCAAATTAATTGAATAATATATAGGCTGTAAATCCTGATTAATTCTATTCGAGTTATAACTATTTTTAGAATAGGCAGGGCTTTTTATACTCGTACTTATGACTTCATTCTTTATTGGTGCTAAAAATGAATTGAAATAAACTGCGATAGTAAAACTCATGCGTGGGTTATTAAAATGAGACACATTTACATATTTAATAAGCCTTTAGTGAATAAAATTTTATTTGTGTATACTAGGACAAATTAACCAAGAGAAGGTAATCGTTGCTGAAAAGTTTGCTGATACTGATTGTTTTATTCTTTTAACACTACAGAAATATTTAATTCAACATATTTTTTGCATATATATTAGAAATTTATTTCAACTTTGTGAAATGTAAATCATTCAACAACACTATGAAGTATTGAAATGTATTATTAATTAATTTTAGTATGAGAAAAATCAGTGCGCAATTATGTGAGATTGAGCTATTATTGCAGAAAGACTATGAATTTTACTTAAAAGAAATAATGGTATATATCATTTTGTTGTTATAATAAAACATTAAGATGAATATTTTTGAATAATACTACTTTCTCTATCTCTGTGAAAGTAGTCTGATAATATTGCAAAATATGTTTAATTTACAAGAATTAATTAATTAATTAACACCTTTGCAAAAAATCCTATAAAACTCTTTAACACGTTCGCCTTTAACATTTTTATCAAGGTAGAATAATTGTTTATTAGTCATTTTACATTTAATTTAGTTGTGATATCCAAAATTTAAATTGACACTAATCATAAGGGTAGTTAAATTATCATATTTAATTTACCGTAGGGTAAGTTATAGAAATCGCAAAAAAATCGGAAATGAAATTTTTTATGTGTCTTTAGGTTTCAAAGGTTTCAATGCGTTTGATAAATTTTATTACAAATTGCGTGTCGATGCTCTTATCTCAAACACCTTCGGCTAAGAAAAAAATATTTTCGATTATTTATCAAATTTCCCGTTCGAGGCATATCGAAGCATTCCGCGTTTTATGGATTTGCCCCATTTACGGTGCTTAATCATTTTTTCCCTCGAAACCAATTACAAACACGATATTCGGGTGAAGAAAGAACAATACAAACACTTTTCGTAATCAGTATGAGGTCGCGCTGTCCCGGTTGGGGTAGGAACTTGTACGAAAACATTGTGAAAAATAAAGCTTTATTGATTTTTCGACCAACTAAATTACTTCCGCACGCGTGCCTGTAATAAAATACGATTTTTATTAGTGTTTTGTGATTGTAAATTATTTTTATGTTGAATTATGCAGAAGTTATTGTTATTAGTTGTAAAAACAATATTTGAATTGATACTGCTTTATTTGAAACGATTATTTGAATATGAATACATTTATTGGTCGTTACTGAAAATATTACGTTATAAAATATAATAAATTGTTTATATTCAATATGCAATGCAAAAATGCACTAGATATTAATTTTGTTCATTATTTAGATTTTAGAACATACTTTTGTTTCTGGCATTGTAAAAAAGTTTCAATATTGGGTTGCAGATAACATCAGATCAAGCATTAGTAATATCTGTTTGCACTTGAGAATATATATCAAACAAATATCTGTTTTTCAAAAAAAGAGCTTTTAATGTCTGTATAAATTTTAGAGTATTTTATGAATTCTAGTAATGAAAATATATAATCTGAAAGGTTACATTAATAAGGATTTTCTAATTAAGTTGAAAATACTTAAATTTTTAAACTTATACTCGAACAAATTTCCGTTTTTTATTGCAATAACCATATTCATTTATTTTAATACAGCTCTTGAAATATATTGATCCTGAATCATGAAATATTGATCATGAATATAATTAATTTATTATATTTGTACCTTTATATTTATATAGTTTTTTATTAAGTAAGACTTGAGAAAGAAAATATCTATTTATATACTTTGCAAATTGTAAATGAATAATAAAAAAATTGACTGATAATTTTTAATAAAATGCTCAGGATTTTCAATTTACCCTGTAACATAATAATGGTTTAGTTCATAAAAACAAAACGTTATTCAACTATTCAAATTATATAAAATTCCGGTTACAATATTATTATTAATTCAAGCGTTTATTTATTTACAATTCTGTAATTGGAGTTTTCCTTCCTTAATTACCAATTAATTTGCACTACCACTTGCTGATATGCAATTAATATTTAGTACTGAATATAATTACAATTATGTCATAATACAATTATGTATATGTTCAATACCATTCAGCAATGTGGTCTAAATTTGATAATTTAATTAAGCATAATATGTTGCAATTTCGGTTGCATTCACTTGATTAAATTAATTGTTGTTTTGAAGAATTCTTAGATTTGGTGTATGTGTCTAGGTATTTGAATAAACACTAATTTGAAATATTTTTATGTTAATTTCAAAAAATATGTTAATTGTTTTATTGTAATATTGAAGTTTGTTGAATTATTCATTTAGAATAAAATGTAAAACTTGATAATATTAATAATAGAGAAATATTGATCTTCATCAAGATATTCTATATATGAAGACTTATATTCCATCAATAAATTATACCTACGTAAAGGTATGTTATTTTGTTTTTAAATGATTTATTTACCAACATTTCTGTTTGAATTTTGCCACACACAAACATATTTACCATAGTTTAGTAATTAAATGAAGATTATATAGCAACCAATTTGAAAACGTTAAAGAGGCTCTTTATTTTCCTATCGAATGGTTTATTTACTAATATCTTTGTATTAAAATATAATATTTGTAACATAACGTAATTATGAACAATTTTAGTATATCTTCAAATTTATATTATTTTTTGAAAAAATTTATTTACACAAAAATAGTTGTATCTAACACTGGTCAACTTATATTTATTAAATTATAAACCTAAAAATTTAAGTCTAAAAATTTTTTGAGTATAAATTTTCTACTAGATTATAACTTTTTTTATTTTTTTTTTATTTATTTGAACAGCAATCAGAACTTATGTGTTCTATGAGCTGTTGTGATGAATCTCTTACAAACTACGTTTGTTTTATTTTAGATGGCAACCCAAACAGTTGTCTCATATCTATGTGCTGAATTTTTATTATTACAATTGTTGTAACAGTGATGACTTTACTTTCAAGTGGCACGTTGCCACTACAGCTATGACCGCGAAAGGCCATTTTCACTTGAAATCATATTTGAAATCTATGATTTCAAGTGAAAATTTGGTATCAAGCTGCTTTGATACCGAACCGACCGAGGTTCGATTCGAACCCGGGTCTAAGATCAGATTATAACTGATTACATATTTTGTAATATTCTCATAATCAAGGCTCACCGTGAATCGAGACTGTTTTATTTATAACATGTACATATTTAAATTACAAAATTTACTTTCGCATTAAAACGGATATTAACGAGCATATTATGAGTATGAAACATACATTATGTTAAAGTTAATATTTAATATTTGACTACTCGATATATAATATATATTTTCCTGCGGACAAGATAGCATCTTAAAGTTGTCTCGTTTATTCCGCAGTTTTTAATGATGCATGATGAAGAGAAACTTGAAGCAAGTTTGCTCTGAAATATGTTTCCCAGTTAAATGCCCCCATGTTGATTTTGTAATATATTAAATACACATTGTATCTCGGAGCTGGATTGACAAGGGATGCTTTAGATGGGATCGATATATTATCAAAACACAGAGCACGGTGTGAAATCGGTTAATTGAAATTAGAAATTTGGGAAGTTAAATATTGGGTTTAGATACTGCTAAAATTAGAGAGAATAGAGAGATTGATAAGAAAGATTAATAAAGATGGGACTTGATTGAAATTATGGTTATTTATATAAATAGGAGTGAAGGCTACCGAAAATAATAGGGCGGAATATAATTTGTACATGCAGTACATTTAATTATAATTGTTTTTGTATTGTGGAGAGCTCATAAATTTGAAAAAGGTAAATTCAGCACATGATAAGATAAATATGAGTTTAAGATTGATTTTGTATAGAAATCAACTATTGAAGACTCAATCAATTTTTGCATAATTGTTGCGCTGTGATAAGTAAATTATATACGTGGTGAAATTATTTTTATTTCATATTTATTTAACATAATAATTATCAATTTATATAGTTGTGAACTGGTCGTAATCATCATAGGTATCATTTTACATAATCGTGAAATGAAAGTAATCAGTGTATTTTAATTAAAACCTGATCGGGCATATAAAACATTTATTGAAATAAAATAAGTGCTAATAAAATGCATAGACTTTTTTGTTAAAATAAATATTTTATGCATTATAATTTATGTGCAATATTTATTTGCTACACTTTGTCGACTCTACATAATCTTATAATTTTTGGTATATTGATAAATATTTGAACAGATATAAAGTATATCAAATCAAACATAAAAGCGAATTAAATCAAATAAAAAGCCATTATGTAATTCAAATTTAAATGAAGACTTAAGTAAACATCACAGATTGGGAAAATTTTCCAGAAAAAACATCTTTTTTGTGTAGTATCAGGTATAAAATACAAATTGTATGTAACGGTGTTGTTGAATTTTACTTATATATAATAAGATAGGACACGTGTCGTTATTCAGAATATATATATATATATATATATATAATATAATATAAATATATATATATATATATATATATATATATATATATATATATATATATATATATATATCTGATAATCGGGCATAACATTAATAGAAGACGATTATTAGACTTTGTTAATACATATGTCAACATCAAATTCAGAATCATACAATATATATATATATATATATATATATATATACATATATATAATATATATATATATATATATATATATATATATATAGTGTGTGTGTGTGTGTGTGTGTAATAATTAGTTATGTAATGAGCTCAAAGAAACAGTTATTTAGTACATTTGTATAAAAATCTATATATGGTTTTTAGTAAAATAAGTCTTTTAAAACATTGCTGTAAAGAAATCAATGTGTAATCACAATTATAAATAAAAATTGACACAATCAGAAAATATAACAATTTCATTGTCTTCTATTAGTTTAGGTTTTATTTCAATGTTATGTGAAGAACGTGTAAATCACCTCAGATTATATATGTATATATATAAATTCTAAGTATCATATTATTTAGCAAATTTAAAATTTCGTCCACATGGCAGTTACACATAATACATTTACTTCGACGTTATCAAAAGTTCCTGAAGTAATAAACTAACATAACCAACGGTGATGTCTCGTTGAAACTTTATATCAATTACCTCGCACACAACAAAGACGAAAACTTGCGCAGTATGAACACATTTCTATATAAATATTTCGTCAATGATTTATGGTGACTATCAGTACAAGCACAACAGCTGCGGTAGCTAATGCATGTCGTTCAGCCTTTCAGAACTTCAAGCAAAACTTTCGACCCGTTCCTTCGACAACGCCCGAGTCATTACACTCGATATCGCAGGCGTTGGGCAAACTTTTACATATTTTACTTTGACCATTAATGAGTTATCGACTATCTTTCCGGGCTAAAGAAAAACTGTATAATGGTTGGGCGAGTTACCGAGAGCAAACAATTCCTGGGAACTGATTCTAAAACTACACATGTTTTTCATAAGAAAGTGCATAGTATTTTTTTGTTCTGTAGGTTCATATATTTTATTTTATTAGTTAAATTTTGACTTAATAAATTGTCGAAGAGTAAAAATTATAAAGTTTGGTGTTAAAACTCGGTAATTTACTTATAACATTTAAGCGTATGGAAACTACAAGATCGCTCCACCGTATTGGATCGTATTGAATTAAAATGTAAATTCATTTTAGTAAATTATATTATTTTCAAGTAAAATCTCATTAAAAGTGCAGAGATTAAAACTTTCAGTATTTTCGTCATTCTATATATCCATTGCGTATCCCTTGTTAACTGATTTGTTTAAACTAAAATTTCATTTCAGAAAAAATTAAGGAATAATTATGTAGGTGTTTTTATATGTCTAAAGGTATTTTTCATTTGATGTTATCAATATAATACTATCAATTAAAATAGGTAAACA
The DNA here is from genome assembly GCF_003426905.1 of Ctenocephalides felis. Lineage (NCBI taxonomy): Eukaryota > Metazoa > Arthropoda > Insecta > Siphonaptera > Pulicidae > Ctenocephalides > Ctenocephalides felis. The sequence goes on from NW_020537324.1 coordinate 23,357,499, forward strand.
AATGAAACTTTATAATAATCGTTTCTCCTTATCAACAACACTTTTCATGCTCAACAATATCAATAACAAAACTCTAGAAATATACAATATTTCTCTAAAGTTTTGCAATTTGATTCATTATAAATAAAATAAATTTAGTTTGCGATAAAAAGCTTTGATGAGAACTTGACTCAAAAGATATATTATAAGAAGTTCAAGCATGAAAGTAAAAGATTAATGGCGTAGCGCTTGATTTAATGAGATACGTTGAAAATTTTAATTAGTTTTCTCTTAAATGTTTATCATAATATAAGTATTTTTCAATTAAAATTTAGAATTAGAATAACGAGTGCAACTTTATTAGATAGTTCCAAATAAAATTAAATCGATATGAATAAAATCATTTGAATATGCATCATGAAATGATAATTAAAAAATCTATTAATTTTATAATAACTAAAGATGCTTATAATTTCATTTCCTAAAAACGCGTTTACAATAAAGATGTATATTTTATTGGAAATGTAAAATACGATATTTTTTAAGATAAATTTTCGGAAAACCATACAAACATGAGATAAATTGCGTTTAAATATTAACTCAAAAAATATAAAATGAGAATTATAAATCCCTCAGGACTTATAGGCAGCCTGGGGCTCCCTGAATTTTCAATTATAAAAAACACGAAGTGACAGTGATATTCGAAACCGTAAGAAATTAGGTAGAAAATGTAAAAGCTTATTGTTCGTTTTGGAACACATTTTATTATTCATCTTCATACTTAGAAAGTACGCAGAGAAAATATGAATTTATGAATACATTAATTTTTTATCTTGTGTTTCATGAAAATAACGCTATCAATGTCTATTACCTAAAGCTTTGATAGTATCCAAGAATGTAAACTGTAGAAAAAGGTCAGAAGCAAACCGTTAGGTAAGTTTTTGTTAGTATAAAAACTTCAAAGGTATATTCAAAAACCTCAGCGCATTATTTTGAATAATTTATAAGAAGGAATATTCCCGTTCAATATTATTTGGAAAATCTCAAACGTAAATCGATGTAACCGATAGTTTGATAAATATATTTTGATATGATTTATGAACTTGTCTATTGGCAAAGTTGTATAAATCGTGTGCTTTTCTTCCACTTACATTTGATTTTACTACAAAATTTAGAATAGAATTATTCATTTGATGAATTTAGTTTGGATATTGTAAAACAAACTAAATAAGAATAATAAGTTTCTAACATTTTTCATAAAAATAAATTGAATATAAATCAAAATTATATCATAACGATATTGTATGTTGCTACTAATATTCGTTCAGTGTATCTAAATCAATTTATTTGCTTGTCAAAATGAAAGCTCTCATAGCACATGTAACTATGTGTTACATTTGCATAAACAGTAAAATTGTCAATGTGAATTAAATTAAAATACCTTTACAAGCTAATTCAAATATGATGTTGCATCATGATGTTGTAATTACGTATTGTATATATGAAGCTGTCACAATATTAATGTAGATGACAAGAGTATATGTGAATATAGTATATTAAAGGTCAATCATGATTTAGTAGAAATATACATACATCATTGAATTAGAACATATGTTATTAAGAATTATGTTTTTTCTGTAGCATAATATATATTAAGTAAGAATTTGTTTACGTAGTTTTCCACTCAAATTACAAGTTCAACATGGTTCAAAAAAATAGATACAGTAGATCGTGAAAACAAAAGAATTGGAAAATAAACAAAATGTGAAATGTTACATTGATTTTTAAAATAGAATGATCAAAAATACTCAAAAATTGATTACATTTATTAAAATTTAAAATTTGAATAAAAATAATTGAAATGCGAATATTATTTCAAATTATTGTATGTCATGTAAGGCATTTAAGACATTAAGTCTAATCAGATTTAATTTAGAAGCAAAAATATGCCTAATATTTTCAAGGCTTCTCTGTTTATAGTTGCAAATTTCGATGATTCTCTAAAGATATATATATATATATATATATATATATATATAATATATAAATATATATATATATATATATATATATGGCGGAATGAACACCATATGAAGTTGAAGGACGTCAATTGATGACAATGGCGGAATGAACACCATATGACAGATGTCAGTTGAATAACGTCAATTGATGACAAAACTAAATATGGTGTTCATTCCGCCATATAATCTAGGAGAGAAGAAACCATCACAGCTCCTACGAGAAATGATGAATTTGGCTAAGGGAGAGGTCAGTGAAGACATCATAATTAAATTGTGGTCAGAACGCCTGCCACACCATATTCGGCCACAATTGATAGTTTCTCGCCATCTTGGTCCGGAAGCCCTGGCGGAAGTTGCCGATATTTTAGTCGATCACTGTAGCCCCACATCACATGTGATGTCCACAACACACAAGTCTTCAGTAGAACAGAGACTGGACCGCCACGAAACTCTTCTTATGTCATTAGTCAAGGAAATTAAGGAACTAAGGGCAATGGTAAACACTGAAAGACAGACCACAAGCCAATCACACACGCATTTCAACAAAAACTGGAGAAAGCATCAGATCGTCAGCGACGGCAGCTAGAATACATATCACAGTTTTCCACTGATATTATATATGTGAAGGGTGATCAGAACGTTGTTGCTGATGCGTTGTCCAGGATCAATGCCATTCAAATGCCATCAAAGCTAACCGAAGAGGAAATTTCGCAAGAACAGAGTAAGGACGTTGAAATGCAAACTATATTGAACGGCAACACCTCTATTAATCTTCAAAAATTGACATTAGGGGGGTATCCAGTTTATTGCAACAGGCAAGATAATTGTGTGAAGCCCTACCTTCCACAAAGTCTTCGCAGAATTGCTTCTGACATTGTACATGGAAATGCACACCCAAGCATAAGGATTACTTCAAGGGAGTTGCGAAGAAGGTATGTGTGGCCTGGGATTGGTAAAGACGTCACCATGTGGGCACGTCAATGCATTCCTTGCCAAAAATCCAAAATTCATAAACATAATCACCTCACTCCTATCCATATTCCTATTCCTGAAAACAGATTTTCGCATATTCACATTGATATAATCAAATTGCCTAATATTAATGGATATCCTTATTGCCTAACAATCATCGACAGATTTACAAGGTGGCCAGAAGCTGTTCCTCTAAAGGACATTTCTGCAGACACGATTGTCCAAGCCCTATTTTCAAACTGGATATCAAGATTTGGTACACCATGTGTGATAACATCCGACCAAGGATGCCAGTTTGAATCAGCTATATTCAAATCATTAATGAATGCAATAGGTGCTAAGAAAATACGGACAACGGCATATCACCCTCAGTCCAATGGCCTAGTTGAACGCTGGCATAGAACTCTGAAAGCAGCTTTAATGTGCTCTCCTGAGCCTTGGATCGAAGTATTACCTGTAGTCTTACTAGGTTTACGTTCTTCATACAAAGAAGACCTTAAAGCATCTCCTGCTGAGATGGTTTATGGAACCACATTAAGACTACCAGGCGAATTTTTCACAACTAAAGAACTGTCATCCGATCCACAAGCATTTCTGGACTACCACAGAAGAATAATGCGGGATATTAAACCTACAGCCACAGCTCATCATAATAAAGCCAATATGTTTGTGCTTAAGGACATAAATACATGCACTCATGTATTTGTAAGATCTGATCATATCAGAAACCACTTGAGCCTCCATATAGTGGACCATATGAAATTATAGAAAGAATTTCAGACAAAGTGTTCAAAATTTCTATGGATGGTACTGATAAGAACATATCGGTTGACAGACTAAAACCAGCATACACAGTTAAAATAGATAACAGTCAACCAAGCTCATCTCAAGAATTTAAATCACATAACTTGGAGTTATCGATTGACCCTCCAAAAAGATGAAGCCTAAAAAAGTCTCCTTCAAATTTTAATAATCAAATTAATTTATTTTTACCGGATACCTCTTTTTCTTTTGAAGGGGAGTTATATGGCGGAATGAACACCATATGAAGTTGAAGGACGTCAATTGATAACAATGGCGGAATGAACACCATATGACAGATGTCAGTTGAATAACGTCAATTGATGACAAAACTAAATTATATTGGGCTACGTTGATTCGGATCTGGCATCAAGCAAGCTATAACGATCTGATTGTTTTTATAGGATCGAATATTATTGTCGCGCTTTTTAAACGATCGAAAATATTGTATCGAGTTTTTTGCCAACGAGCGTTTTCTCGTGATCGAAATTTAGATTTGATTTAATGTAATATCCAACATCTTTATCAAGTTGAAATTTAAACGAGTCTTCAAGATTTCATTTAATATAATATATATATATATATACCATATATATATATATATATGTATATATATATTAGAGATGGGCTTATTATATCCGAAGCCGGATCGACTCGAGTTTGACTCCGCTTCATGGTGGAGTTATATCCGCTAAACAACTCCACGACTCCGACAATTTTGAAACCAAAATACTCGAAACAAATGTGTTCTATAGTACGCTGTTTGTGTATCTAAGGATTTGTCAAATCCCATTAATTATTTGAAATAAAAATTCATGAATAATTATCAATGAAATAATTTTTCTAAAAAATTCACGAATAAATGACGGATTGTAAAAGTTTTCGGTCGACCAGATGATCGACTCAGTGACTCGTATTTTTAGCAGTGTTGACCAAAGAAAAAACGCAAAACTTGAGAATCAAATTCAATTTAATGATTTCCTTTTGATGAGAAAATAATCGATTATTTGGATTAATTTTATATAAAAATTATGTAGTAAACTTTGTAATAAAAGCAAAACATAATACTTCTGCTTTCAAAATTTTCCTTCTGCTATTTCCATTTGAAAATTAATATTATATCGCGTAGTTCGATTAGCATATTATTACTTTTATACAATTATATAATTGTAAAAGTAATAATATAATACTGAATATTTTCACTGCTTAAATACTAATGATATCACTGATGAATTTTGTACTCTAAAGGGTGTTATTTCAGGCTATGAAAAAACAATATTAAATAAATGTATTTCGTTTCGTATATTTTTCGGTACATTTACGGCCAAAGATTGTCGTAGTTGAAATATGACCCCTTACTATTCAATAAATTATACATTTGAGCTATTCACACTTGAATACAATTTCATCGTTCTGTATCTTTAAAGTAATATTTTTGTATTTTCTGAAAAATACACAATGGTATTTATTTTGACTTTTATACCTAAAAAAGGTCATAAAACTGCCAGCGAAACAAGAAAGTGACCGCTTCCTCCCAAATCAAAAACGACAAAAACACTAAATGCCTGTACGAGTTAACAGATTTAATACCAGTTTAAGGAAGTCGGACATGACAAATCCTGTGAAACAACTCCACTCGGATTCACTCCGAGAGAGTGAGTTGTATCGGAGTGATAACTCCGGAGTGAGTTACCCATCTCTTTATTTATTTATTTATCAGAGTGGTCCTTAATATGGACATTTTCGAAGTTTCAGCTCTTGATATTAACTTTTAGATAGTGCGTAATGCAATCAAACTTCGTAAGGAAATAATATAAAAAAATGTTTGAATATTAAAAAAAATTTAGGTATAACTTAGCGACAAATGAATTAAAAGTGAAAATTTGTGTCATTTTTTATTGCAAATTCGACGCTCTGCAAAAATTTTGAATTTTTTTTCATGCTATTTCAATACAAAACTTTGATTGCGCTCTATCTAAAAGACTATATTAAGAGCTAAAACTTTCAGAGATTTGTTTTTTATCAATTTCGAATCATTTGCGCTGTTGGGAGCAAGGAAGTTCGAAAATGTCAATATTAAGGACCACCCTAATATATATATATATATATATATATATATATATATATATATATATATATATATTATATTACATATTGAATGAATATATAAAAATATTATTCATACATTTTACATACTTTCTTAAAACTGCCCATTTTGATATAAATTTTTAGGCACACTATTAATAGAAATATAAACCCTACACTTTACTGATACTAAAGTGTTAACACAAAATATATAATATAAGAAACATTGGAATTTAAAACATATAAAATTTATATTGTGCTGAATATAAATAAATATAGAGAGTTTTTGATAGCTGCTTTAATATAAAATATTTTAGATTTCTTTTATTATATGAGAAACAGTCTAAACCTAAATTTCGTCGTTTTTTTTTATTATATTTGACTATCGTCACTATAGTATCTTTTCAGGCTAAATTTTATATCTACTGTGTGTATAGTTTGCTATGAACAATAAGCCAAAAAAAATTATATTAATAAATAATATTAATTTTAAAAGTTTTTAGTTCTCAAACACTAAATTTGACAAATTAATTATAAATAATGGAAAATTGCGACCACGGTTGATGACTTTCTGATAATGCTATAAAATCTTATGGGTCCAAATTGCCTTATAAAATGCTTTCGCTTGCCTAACCACATACTTATAATTGAAGCCAGAATATTTAATTTGCATATTAATGTATTCCGCTTCAAATTAATATGCTTTGAATATTTCCAATATAATTTTTCCGAGAAATTCTAATAAGAACCACATTACGGAGCGAGTTTGAGGAAAACAATCACAAAGATTGTTTTCTGGAAAATACAACCAGAACATAAAGAAAATAAGCGAGAATTAAAATTCTCTTTGCATAATATTACGAAAACATCTGCATTTATACGCGGATGAAAAGCGAAAAAAATGTGATGAGAAAAATACAAGAGAACATAGACATCGATGTTATCAGTTATCTGGGGAATGTCATATGAAGACAAGATCGAATACTCGGAGATAAATAGGATAATATTCATCCGGGCGGTTGTGAGGGTTTACTAGCATAAATGTTATTAATGTTTTGTAATCCCACATGACATTGAATAAACTTCTTCATTGGACGATATTAAGTCGCGCTCGGAAGGATATAGGAATAAATGGACTCATCTGAACTGGCAGCGGTGCCGAGCGCTCGGGGACTCCGCGGTTCGTGCGAGAAAATGAAGTGGTCTACCGTTGGAGAAATCGTACACGAGATGAATATATATATGTAAATGTCGCATGCGAAGCATAAATCTACAAAAGTGATTGTACTCGGCTGACGCAAGACTTTAATATCAGGGGTTGACATGACGTGTTAAACAATCGCGACGCTTTTATATTTAAAGCATTTCAAATCGCATGGAAAGCCGCGGCGATGTATGTTATTTCGCAGCCGGCACACAGGCACGTCAAACGCGATGGGATTTTGCTCATAATGGCGAAATACCTTGATTTATGCAAATACGATGCGATAGATAAAGCAATTGTATCGGCATGTTTATTGTTACTATATATAAACACTATTGATCATTTGTAATAATTCAGTATTCAAAATGAAACTAAATGAACATATTGTTTAGCCATCTCGCGGATCATGTGCCTGCTTAGGTAATTAGGTCGTAGGACATTGCAACCTGGTAATACGACCATTTCCGTCTACTATGCCAAAAAGGCATCAATCATTTATTCCAATTCCAACTACAAATCATTTCGCACCAACGTACCAGTTTAATTAGTGAACAAATATATAAGTTATAAAATGTGCAAAGTAGCGAGCATAGCTTGCTTAGTAACGTTTTCAATTCACACGACAGGGATATTTGGATCGAATCCTGTCATTGATTTACAATTTGTGAAAAAAATATGTGGAGTTAATTTGAAACTAAATAAAAATTGCATTTGTTAAGTAGAATTTGAATAAAAATTAAGAAAATTAGGAATAACAGAATTCGAATAGCTGAATTGTATTTGGAGTAAGAAGAAAAAATATTAGAACTTGCTGAGATT